>NW_026611592.1:0-300000 GCF_029633865.1 Lampris incognitus | reverse complement strand
TGGTCGAGAAATCGTGTTTTAAGCAATAAAAACGACTCCCGGCCTTATTTAGTTCACATTTGTACTTTTGGTAAGCTAGCCCGTATTCATAACGTACTAAACCTTTTTATCGCGTTAAACGCCTTTTCTCGACGAGAAAAGCACAATTTCATCAAAAACAAACAAAACAAGAAAAATGAATCTATTCAACAAGTCTGCAACACGTCCTTAAGAGTTACATGATTTCACCCAATGTCAATATGTAATTTCTCCAGTTCTGATCATTTTTTAGGTTGTTGGTAGCTTGGTCAATGCCAAAACACAGTGAGATCTTTTTATGGCTTTAAACGCGTTTTCTCCTCGAGAGAAACATGATTTCACTAAAAACGTTATAGTTTAAACATGCCTGTTGTACATGTGCTCAAACACTCAGAGCCTTAAGATAGGGGTTTCACCAATGTGTTTTTTGGTGAGAAACCTTCTATTTCAAGGTTCTGTCCGTTTTCAGACAAGTACAATATGTATTTATAGTGTTTCTCATGAAATCCCTCCTTTTAATGCATTTTCTCACAGAAAACGAGTCTCGCCATGGGAACATGGCTTTTTTGAAAAAGCATATTCTGGTCGAGAAATCGTGTTTTAAGCAATAAAAACGACTCCCGGCCTTATTTAGTTCACATTTGTACTTTTGGTAAGCTAGCCCGTATTCATAACGCACTAAACCTTTTTATCGCGTTAAACGCCTTTTCTCGACGAGAAAAGCACAATTTCATCAAAAACAAACAAAACCAGAAAAATGAATCTATTCAACAAGTCTGCAACACGTCCTTAAGAGTTACGTGATTTCACCCAATGCCAATATGTAATTCCTCCAGTTCTGATCATTTTTTAGGTTGTTGGTAGCTTGGTCAATGCCAAAACACAGTGAGATCTTTTTATGGCTTTAAACGCGTTTTCTCCTCGAGAGAAACATGATTTCACTAAAAACGTTATAGTTTAAACATGCCTGTTTGTACATGTATGCAAACACTCAGAGCCTTAAGATAGGGGTTTCACCAATGTGTTTTTTGGTGAGAAACCTTCTATTTCAAGGTTCTGTGCGTTTTCAGACAAGTACAATATGTATTTATAGTGTTTCTCATGAAATCCCTCCTTTTAATGCATTTTCTCACAGAAAACGAGTCTCTCGCCACATGGGAACATGGCTTTTTTGAAAAAGCATATTCTGGTCGAGAAATCGTGTTTTAAGCAATAAAAACGACTCCCGGCCTTATTTGGTTCACATTTGTACTTTTGGTAAGCCAGCCCGTATTCATAACGCACTAAACCTTTTTATCGCGTTAAACGCCTTTTCTCGACGAGAAAAGCACAATTTCATCAAAAACAAACAAAACAAGAAAAATGAATCTATTCAACAAGTCTGCAACACGTCCTTAAGAGTTACATGATTTCACCCAATGTCAATGTGTAATTTCTCCAGTTCTGATCATTTTTTAGGTTTGTTGGTAGCTTGGTCAATGCCAAAACACAGTGAGATCTTTTTATGGCTTTAAACGCGTTTTCTCCTCGAGAGAAACATGATTTCACTAAAAACGTTATAGTTTAACCATGCCTGTTGTACATGTGTGCAAACACTCAGAGCCTTAAGATAGGGGTTTCACCAATGTGTTTTTTGGTGAGAAACCTTCTATTTCAAGGTTCTGTGCGTTTTCAGACAAGTACAATATGTATTTATAGTGTTTCTCATGAAATCCCTCCTTTTAATGCATTTTCTCACAGAAAACGAGTCTCTCGCCATGGGAACATGGCTTTTTTGAAAAAGCATATTCTGGTCGAGAAATCGTGTTTTAAGCAATAAAAACGACTCCCGGCCTTATTTAGTTCACATTTGTACTTTTGGTAAGCCAGCCCGTATTCATAACGCACTAAACCTTTTTATCGCGTTAAACGCCTTTTCTCGACGAGAAAAGCACAATTTCATCAAAAACAAACAAAACAAGAAAAATGAATCTATTCAACAAGTCTGCAACACGTCCTTAAGAGTTACATGATTTCACCCAATGTCAATGTGTAATTTCTCCAGTTCTGATCATTTTTTAGGTTTGTTGGTAGCTTGGTCAATGCCAAAACACAGTGAGATCTTTTTATGGCTTTAAACGCGTTTTCTCCTCGAGAGAAACATGATTAGCCCTAAAAACGTTATAGTTTAACCATGACTGTTGTACATGTGTGCAAACACTCAGAGCCTTAAGATAGGGGTTTCACCAATGTGTTTTTTGGTGAGAAACCTTCTATTTCAAGGTTCTGTGCGTTTTCAGACAAGTACAATATGTATTTATAGTGTTTCTGATGAAATCCCTCCTTTTAATGCATTTTCTCACAGAAAACGAGTCTCTCGCCATGGGAACATGGCTTTTTTGAAAAAGCATATTCTGGTCGAGAAATCGTGTTTTAAGCAATAAAAACGACTCCCGGCCTTATTTGGTTCACATTTGTACTTTTGGTAAGCCAGCCCGTATTCATAACGCACTAAACCTTTTTATCGCGTTAAACGCCTTTTCTCGACGAGAAAAGCACAATTTCATCAAAAACAAACAAAACAAGAAAAATGAATCTATTCAACAAGTCTGCAACACGTCCTTAAGAGTTACATGATTTCACCCAATGTCAATGTGTAATTTCTCCAGTTCTGATCATTTTTTAGGTTTGTTGGTAGCTTGGTCAATGCCAAAACACAGTGAGATCTTTTTATGGCTTTAAACGCGTTTTCTCCTCGAGAGAAACATGATTTCACTAAAAACGTTATAGTTTAACCATGCCTGTTGTACATGTGTGCAAACACTCAGAGCCTTAAGATAGGGGTTTCACCAATGTGTTTTTTGGTGAGAAACCTTCTATTTCAAGGTTCTGTGCGTTTTCAGACAAGTACAATATGTATTTATAGTGTTTCTGATGAAATCCCTCCTTTTAATGCATTTTCTCACAGAAAACGAGTCTCTCGCCATGGGAACATGGCTTTTTTGAAAAAGCATATTCTGGTCGAGAAATCGTGTTTTAAGCAATAAAAACGACTCCCGGCCTTATTTAGTTCACATTTGTACTTTTGGTAAGCTAGCCCGTATTCATAACGCACTAAACCTTTTTATCGCGTTAAACGCCTTTTCTCGACGAGAAAAGCAATTTCATCAAAAACAAACAAAACAAGAAAAATGAATCTATTCAACAAGTCTGCAACACGTCCTTAAGAGTTACATGATTTCACCCAATGTCAATATGTAATTTCTCCAGTTCTGATCATTTTTTAGGTTGTTGGTAGCTTGGTCAATGCCAAAACACAGTGAGATCTTTTTATGGCTTTAAACGCGTTTTCTCCTCGAGAGAAACATGATTTCACTAAAAACGTTATAGTTTAAACATGCCTGTTGTACATGTGCTCAAACACTCAGAGCCTTAAGATAGGGGTTTCACCAATGTGTTTTTTGGTGAGAAACCTTCTATTTCAAGGTTCTGTGCGTTTTCAGACAAGTACAATATGTATTTATAGTGTTTCTCATGAAATCCCTCCTTTTAATGCATTTTCTCACAGAAAACGAGTCTCTCGCCAAATGGGAACATGGCTTTTTTGAAAAAGCATATTCTGGTCGAGAAATCGTGTTTTAAGCAATAAAAACGACTCCCGGCCTTATTTGGTTCACATTTGTACTTTTGGTAAGCCAGCCCGTATTCATAACGCACTAAACCTTTTTATCGCGTTAAACGCCTTTTCTCGACGAGAAAAGCACAATTTCATCAAAAACAAACAAAACAAGAAAAATGAATCTATTCAACAAGTCTGCAACACGTCCTTAAGAGTTACATGATTTCACCCAATGTCAATGTGTAATTTCTCCAGTTCTGATCATTTTTTAGGTTTGTTGGTAGCTTGGTCAATGCCAAAACACAGTGAGATCTTTTTATGGCTTTAAACGCGTTTTCTCCTCGAGAGAAACATGATTTCACTAAAAACGTTATAGTTTAACCATGCCTGTTGTACATGTGTGCAAACACTCAGAGCCTTAAGATAGGGGTTTCACCAATGTGTTTTTTGGTGAGAAACCTTCTATTTCAAGGTTCTGTGCGTTTTCAGACAAGTACAATATGTATTTATAGTGTTTCTCATGAAATCCCTCCTTTTAATGCATTTTCTCACAGAAAACGAGTCTCTCGCCATGGGAACATGGCTTTTTTGAAAAAGCATATTCTGGTCGAGAAATCGTGTTTTAAGCAATAAAAACGACTCCCGGCCTTATTTAGTTCACATTTGTACTTTTGGTAAGCCAGCCCGTATTCATAACGCACTAAACCTTTTTATCGCGTTAAACGCCTTTTCTCGACGAGAAAAGCACAATTTCATCAAAAACAAACAAAACAAGAAAAATGAATCTATTCAACAAGTCTGCAACACGTCCTTAAGAGTTACATGATTTCACCCAATGTCAATGTGTAATTTCTCCAGTTCTGATCATTTTTTAGGTTTGTTGGTAGCTTGGTCAATGCCAAAACACAGTGAGATCTTTTTATGGCTTTAAACGCGTTTTCTCCTCGAGAGAAACATGATTAGCCCTAAAAACGTTATAGTTTAACCATGACTGTTGTACATGTGTGCAAACACTCAGAGCCTTAAGATAGGGGTTTCACCAATGTGTTTTTTGGTGAGAAACCTTCTATTTCAAGGTTCTGTGCGTTTTCAGACAAGTACAATATGTATTTATAGTGTTTCTGATGAAATCCCTCCTTTTAATGCATTTTCTCACAGAAAACGAGTCTCTCGCCATGGGAACATGGCTTTTTTGAAAAAGCATATTCTGGTCGAGAAATCGTGTTTTAAGCAATAAAAACGACTCCCGGCCTTATTTGGTTCACATTTGTACTTTTGGTAAGCCAGCCCGTATTCATAACGCACTAAACCTTTTTATCGCGTTAAACGCCTTTTCTCGACGAGAAAAGCACAATTTCATCAAAAACAAACAAAACAAGAAAAATGAATCTATTCAACAAGTCTGCAACACGTCCTTAAGAGTTACATGATTTCACCCAATGTCAATGTGTAATTTCTCCAGTTCTGATCATTTTTTAGGTTTGTTGGTAGCTTGGTCAATGCCAAAACACAGTGAGATCTTTTTATGGCTTTAAACGCGTTTTCTCCTCGAGAGAAACATGATTTCACTAAAAACGTTATAGTTTAACCATGCCTGTTGTACATGTGTGCAAACACTCAGAGCCTTAAGATAGGGGTTTCACCAATGTGTTTTTTGGTGAGAAACCTTCTATTTCAAGGTTCTGTGCGTTTTCAGACAAGTACAATATGTATTTATAGTGTTTCTGATGAAATCCCTCCTTTTAATGCATTTTCTCACAGAAAACGAGTCTCTCGCCATGGGAACATGGCTTTTTTGAAAAAGCATATTCTGGTCGAGAAATCGTGTTTTAAGCAATAAAAACGACTCCCGGCCTTATTTAGTTCACATTTGTACTTTTGGTAAGCTAGCCCGTATTCATAACGCACTAAACCTTTTTATCGCGTTAAACGCCTTTTCTCGACGAGAAAAGCAATTTCATCAAAAACAAACAAAACAAGAAAAATGAATCTATTCAACAAGTCTGCAACACGTCCTTAAGAGTTACATGATTTCACCCAATGTCAATATGTAATTTCTCCAGTTCTGATCATTTTTTAGGTTGTTGGTAGCTTGGTCAATGCCAAAACACAGTGAGATCTTTTTATGGCTTTAAACGCGTTTTCTCCTCGAGAGAAACATGATTTCACTAAAAACGTTATAGTTTAAACATGCCTGTTGTACATGTGCTCAAACACTCAGAGCCTTAAGATAGGGGTTTCACCAATGTGTTTTTTGGTGAGAAACCTTCTATTTCAAGGTTCTGTGCGTTTTCCGACAAGTACAATATGTATTTATAGTGTTTCTGATGAAATCCCTCCTTTTAATGCATTTTCTCACAGAAAACGAGTCTCTCGCCATGGGAACATGGCTTTTTTGAAAAAGCATATTCTGGTCGAGAAATCGTGTTTTAAGCAATAAAAACGACTCCCGGCCTTATTTAGTTCACATTTGTACTTTTGGTAAGCTAGCCCGTATTCATAACGCACTAAACCTTTTTATCGCGTTAAACGCCTTTTCTCGACGAGAAAAGCAATTTCATCAAAAACAAACAAAACAAGAAAAATGAATCTATTCAACAAGTCTGCAACACGTCCTTAAGAGTTACATGATTTCACCCAATGTCAATATGTAATTTCTCCAGTTCTGATCATTTTTTAGGTTGTTGGTAGCTTGGTCAATGCCAAAACACAGTGAGATCTTTTTATGGCTTTAAACGCGTTTTCTCCTCGAGAGAAACATGATTTCACTAAAAACGTTATAGTTTAAACATGCCTGTTGTACATGTGCTCAAACACTCAGAGCCTTAAGATAGGGGTTTCACCAATGTGTTTTTTGGTGAGAAACCTTCTATTTCAAGGTTCTGTGCGTTTTCCGACAAGTACAATATGTATTTATAGTGTTTCTCATGAAATCCCTCCTTTTAATGCATTTTCTCACAGAAAACGAGTCTCTCGCCATGGGAACATGGCTTTTTTGAAAAAGCATATTCTCGTCGAGAAATCGTGTTTTAAACAATAAAAACGACTCCCGGCCTTATTTAGTTCACATTTGTACTTTTGGTAAGCTAACCCGTATTCATAACGCACTAAACCTTTTTATCGCGTTAAACGCCTTTTCTCGACGAGAAAAGCACAATTTCATCAAAAACAAACAAAACAAGAAAAATGAATGTATTCAACAAGTCTACAACACGTCCTTAAGAGTTACATGATTTCACCCAATGTCAATATGTAATTTTTCCAGTTCTGATCATTTTTTAGGTTGTTGGTAGCTTGGTCCAATGTCAAAACACAGTGAAATCTTTTTATGGCTTTAAACGCGTTTTCTCCTCGGAGAAACATGATTTCACTAAAAACGTTATAGTTTAAACATGCCTGTTGTACATGTGCGCAAACACTCAGAGCCTTAAGATAGGGCTTTCACCAATGTGTTTTTTGGTGAGAAACCTTCTATTTCAAGGTTCTGTGCGTTTTCAGACAAGTACAATATGTATTTATAGTGTTTCTGATGAAATCCCTCCTTTTAATGCATTTTCTCACAGAAAACGAGTCTCTCGCCATGGGAACATGGCTTTTTTAAAAAAGCATATTCTCGTCGAGAAATCGTGTCTTAAACAATAAAAACGACTCCCGGCCTTATTTAGTTCACATTTGTACTTTTGGTAAGCTAGCCCGTATTCATAACGCACTAAACCTTTTTATCGCGTTAAACGCCTTTTCTCGACCAGAAAAGCAATTTCATCAAAAACAAACAAAACAAGAAAAATGAATCTATTCAACAAGTCTGCAACACGTCCTTAAGAGTTACGTGATTTCACCCAATGTCAATATGTAATTTCTCCAGTTCTGATCATTTTTTAGGTTGTTGGTAGCTTGGTCCAATGCCAAAACACAGTGAGATCTTTTTATGGCTTTAAACGCGTTTTCTCCTCGAGAGAAACATGATTTCACTAAAAACGTTATAGTTTAAACATGCCTGTTTGTACATGTGTGCAAACACTCAGAGCCTTAAGATAGGGGTTTCACCAATGTGTTTTTTGGTGAGAAACCTTCTATTTCAAGGTTCTGTGCGTTTTCAGACAAGTACAATATGTATTTGTAGTGTTTCTGATGAAATCCCTCCTTTTAATGCATTTTCTCACAGAAAACGAGTCTCTCGCCACATGGGAACATGGCTTTTTTGAAAAAGCATATTCTGGTCGAGAAATCGTGTTTTAAGCAATAAAAACGACTCCCGGCCTTATTTGGTTCACATTTGTACTTTTGGTAAGCCAGCCCGTATTCATAACGCACTAAACCTTTTTATCGCGTTAAACGCCTTTTCTCGACGAGAAAAGCACAATTTCATCAAAAACAAACAAAACAAGAAAAATGAATCTATTCAACAAGTCTGCAACACGTCCTTAAGAGTTACATGATTTCACCCAATGTCAATGTGTAATTTCTCCAGTTCTGATCATTTTTTAGGTTTGTTGGTAGCTTGGTCAATGCCAAAACACAGTGAGATCTTTTTATGGCTTTAAACGCGTTTTCTCCTCGAGAGAAACATGATTTCACTAAAAACGTTATAGTTTAACCATGCCTGTTGTACATGTGTGCAAACACTCAGAGCCTTAAGATAGGGGTTTCACCAATGTGTTTTTTGGTGAGAAACCTTCTATTTCAAGGTTCTGTGCGTTTTCAGACAAGTACAATATGTATTTATAGTGTTTCTGATGAAATCCCTCCTTTTAATGCATTTTCTCACAGAAAACGAGTCTCTCGCCATGGGAACATGGCTTTTTTGAAAAAGCATATTCTGGTCGAGAAATCGTGTTTTAAGCAATAAAAACGACTCCCGGCCTTATTTAGTTCACATTTGTACTTTTGGTAAGCTAGCCCGTATTCATAACGCACTAAACCTTTTTATCGCGTTAAACGCCTTTTCTCGACGAGAAAAGCACAATTTCATCAAAAACAAACAAAACAAGAAAAATGAATCTATTCAACAAGTCTGCAACACGTCCTTAAGAGTTACATGATTTCACCCAATGTCAATATGTAATTTCTCCAGTTCTGATCATTTTTTAGGTTGTTGGTAGCTTGGTCAATGCCAAAACACAGTGAGATCTTTTTATGGCTTTAAACGCGTTTTCTCCTCGAGAGAAACATGATTTCACTAAAAACGTTATAGTTTAAACATGCCTGTTGTACATGTGCTCAAACACTCAGAGCCTTAAGATAGGGGTTTCACCAATGTGTTTTTTGGTGAGAAACCTTCTATTTCAAGGTTCTGTGCGTTTTCCGACAAGTACAATATGTATTTATAGTGTTTCTGATGAAATCCCTCCTTTTAATGCATTTTCTCACAGAAAACGAGTCTCTCGCCATGGGAACATGGCTTTTTTGAAAAAGCATATTCTCGTCGAGAAATCGTGTTTTAAACAATAAAAACGACTCCCGGCCTTATTTAGTTCACATTTGTACTTTTGGTAAGCTAGCCCGTATTCATAACGCACTAAAAACCTTTTTATCGCGTTAAACGCCTTTTCTCGACGAGAAAAGCACAATTTCATCAAAAACAAACAAAACAAGAAAAATGAATCTATTCAACAAGTCTGCAACACGTCCTTAAGAGTTACATGATTTCACCCAATGTCAATATGTAATTTCTCCAGTTCTGATCATTTTTTAGGTTGTTGGTAGCTTGGTCAATGCCAAAACATAGTGAGATCTTTTTATGGCTTTAAACGCGTTTTCTCCTCGAGAGAAACATGATTTCACTAAAAACGTTATAGTTTAAACATGCCTGTTTGTACATGTGTGCAAACACTCAGAGCCTTAAGATAGGGGTTTCACCAATGTTTTTTTTGGTGAGAAACCTTCTATTTCAAGGTTCTGTGCGTTTTCAGACAAGTACAATATGTATTTATAGTGTTTCTGATGAAATCCCTCCTTTTAATGCATTTTCTCACAGAAAACGAGTCTCTCGCCACATGGGAACATGGCTTTTTTGAAAAAGCATATTCTGGTCGAGAAATCGTGTTTTAAGCAATAAAAACGACTCCCGGCCTTATTTGGTTCACATTTGTACTTTTGGTAAGCCAGCCCGTATTCATAACGCACTAAACCTTTTTATCGCGTTAAACGCCTTTTCTCGACGAGAAAAGCACAATTTCATCAAAAACAAACAAAACAAGAAAAATGAATCTATTCAACAAGTCTGCAACACGTCCTTAAGAGTTACATGATTTCACCCAATGTCAATGTGTAATTTCTCCAGTTCTGATCATTTTTTAGGTTTGTTGGTAGCTTGGTCAATGCCAAAACACAGTGAGATTTTTTTATGGCTTTAAACGCGTTTTCTCCTCGAGAGAAACATGATTTCACTAAAAACGTTATAGTTTAACCATGCCTGTTGTACATGTGTGCAAACACTCAGAGCCTTAAGATAGGGGTTTCACCAATGTGTTTTTTGGTGAGAAACCTTCTATTTCAAGGTTCTGTGCGTTTTCAGACAAGTACAATATGTATTTATAGTGTTTCTGATGAAATCCCTCCTTTTAATGCATTTTCTCACAGAAAACGAGTCTCTCGCCATGGGAACATGGCTTTTTTGAAAAAGCATATTCTGGTCGAGAAATCGTGTTTTAAGCAATAAAAACGACTCCCGGCCTTATTTAGTTCACATTTGTACTTTTGGTAAGCTAGCCCGTATTCATAACGCACTAAACCTTTTTATCGCGTTAAACGCCTTTTCTCGACGAGAAAAGCACAATTTCATCAAAAACAAACAAAACAAGAAAAATGAATCTATTCAACAAGTCTGCAACACGTCCTTAAGAGTTACATGATTTCACCCAATGTCAATGTGTAATTTCTCCAGTTCTGATCATTTTTTAGGTTTGTTGGTAGCTTGGTCAATGCCAAAACACAGTGAGATCTTTTTATGGCTTTAAACGCGTTTTCTCCTCGAGAGAAACATGATTTCACTAAAAACGTTATAGTTTAACCATGCCTGTTGTACATGTGTGCAAACACTCAGAGCCTTAAGATAGGGGTTTCACCAATGTGTTTTTTGGTGAGAAACCTTCTATTTCAAGGTTCTGTGCGTTTTCAGACAAGTACAATATGTATTTATAGTGTTTCTGATGAAATCCCTCCTTTTAATGCATTTTCTCACAGAAAACGAGTCTCTCGCCATGGGAACATGGCTTTTTTGAAAAAGCATATTCTGGTCGAGAAATCGTGTTTTAAGCAATAAAAACGACTCCCGGCCTTATTTAGTTCACATTTGTACTTTTGGTAAGCTAGCCCGTATTCATAACGCACTAAACCTTTTTATCGCGTTAAACGCCTTTTCTCGACGAGAAAAGCACAATTTCATCAAAAACAAACAAAACAAGAAAAATGAATCTATTCAACAAGTCTGCAACACGTCCTTAAGAGTTACATGATTTCACCCAATGTCAATATGTAATTTCTCCAGTTCTGATCATTTTTTAGGTTGTTGGTAGCTTGGTCAATGCCAAAACACAGTGAGATCTTTTTATGGCTTTAAACGCGTTTTCTCCTCGAGAGAAACATGATTTCACTAAAAACGTTATAGTTTAAACATGCCTGTTGTACATGTGCTCAAACACTCAGAGCCTTAAGATAGGGGTTTCACCAATGTGTTTTTTGGTGAGAAACCTTCTATTTCAAGGTTCTGTGCGTTTTCAGACAAGTACAATATGTATTTATAGTGTTTCTGATGAAATCCCTCCTTTTAATGCATTTTCTCACAGAAAACGAGTCTCTCGCCATGGGAACATGGCTTTTTTGAAAAAGCATATTCTCGTCGAGAAATCGTGTTTTAAACAATAAAAACGACTCCCGGCCTTATTTAGTTCACATTTGTACTTTTGGTAAGCTAGCCCGTATTCATAACGCACTAAACCTTTTTATCGCGTTAAACGCCTTTTCTCGACGAGAAAAGCACAATTTCATCAAAAACAAACAAAACAAGAAAAATGAATCTATTCAACAAGTCTGCAACACGTCCTTAAGAGTTACATGATTTCACCCAATGTCAATATGTAATTTCTCCAGTTCTGATCATTTTTTAGGTTGTTGGTAGCTTGGTCAATGCCAAAACATAGTGAGATCTTTTTATGGCTTTAAACGCGTTTTCTCCTCGAGAGAAACATGATTTCACTAAAAACGTTATAGTTTAAACATGCCTGTTTGTACATGTGTGCAAACACTCAGAGCCTTAAGATAGGGGTTTCACCAATGTTTTTTTTGGTGAGAAACCTTCTATTTCAAGGTTCTGTGCGTTTTCAGACAAGTACAATATGTATTTATAGTGTTTCTGATGAAATCCCTCCTTTTAATGCATTTTCTCACAGAAAACGAGTCTCTCGCCACATGGGAACATGGCTTTTTTGAAAAAGCATATTCTGGTCGAGAAATCGTGTTTTAAGCAATAAAAACGACTCCCGGCCTTATTTGGTTCACATTTGTACTTTTGGTAAGCCAGCCCGTATTCATAACGCACTAAACCTTTTTATCGCGTTAAACGCCTTTTCTCGACGAGAAAAGCACAATTTCATCAAAAACAAACAAAACAAGAAAAATGAATCTATTCAACAAGTCTGCAACACGTCCTTAAGAGTTACATGATTTCACCCAATGTCAATGTGTAATTTCTCCAGTTCTGATCATTTTTTAGGTTTGTTGGTAGCTTGGTCAATGCCAAAACACAGTGAGATTTTTTTATGGCTTTAAACGCGTTTTCTCCTCGAGAGAAACATGATTTCACTAAAAACGTTATAGTTTAACCATGCCTGTTGTACATGTGTGCAAACACTCAGAGCCTTAAGATAGGGGTTTCACCAATGTGTTTTTTGGTGAGAAACCTTCTATTTCAAGGTTCTGTGCGTTTTCAGACAAGTACAATATGTATTTATAGTGTTTCTGATGAAATCCCTCCTTTTAATGCATTTTCTCACAGAAAACGAGTCTCTCGCCATGGGAACATGGCTTTTTTGAAAAAGCATATTCTGGTCGAGAAATCGTGTTTTAAGCAATAAAAACGACTCCCGGCCTTATTTAGTTCACATTTGTACTTTTGGTAAGCTAGCCCGTATTCATAACGCACTAAACCTTTTTATCGCGTTAAACGCCTTTTCTCGACGAGAAAAGCACAATTTCATCAAAAACAAACAAAACAAGAAAAATGAATCTATTCAACAAGTCTGCAACACGTCCTTAAGAGTTACATGATTTCACCCAATGTCAATGTGTAATTTCTCCAGTTCTGATCATTTTTTAGGTTTGTTGGTAGCTTGGTCAATGCCAAAACACAGTGAGATCTTTTTATGGCTTTAAACGCGTTTTCTCCTCGAGAGAAACATGATTTCACTAAAAACGTTATAGTTTAAACATGCCTGTTGTACATGTGCTCAAACACTCAGAGCCTTAAGATAGGGGTTTCACCAATGTGTTTTTTGGTGAGAAACCTTCTATTTCAAGGTTCTGTGCGTTTTCCGACAAGTACAATATGTATTTATAGTGTTTCTGATGAAATCCCTCCTTTTAATGCATTTTCTCACAGAAAACGAGTCTCTCGCCATGGGAACATGGCTTTTTTGAAAAAGCATATTCTCGTCGAGAAATCGTGTTTTAAACAATAAAAACGACTCCCGGCCTTATTTAGTTCACATTTGTACTTTTGGTAAGCTAGCCCGTATTCATAACGCACTAAACCTTTTTATCGCGTTAAACGCCTTTTCTCGACGAGAAAAGCACAATTTCATCAAAAACAAACAAAACAAGAAAAATGAATCTATTCAACAAGTCTGCAACACGTCCTTAAGAGTTACGTGATTTCACCCAATGTCAATATGTAATTTCTCCAGTTCTGATCATTTTTTAGGTTGTTGGTAGCTTGGTCAATGCCAAAACACAGTGAGATCTTTTTATGGCTTTAAACGCGTTTTCTCCTCGAGAGAAACATGATTTCACTAAAAACGTTATAGTTTAAACATGCCTGTTTGTACATGTATGCAAACACTCAGAGCCTTAAGATAGGGGTTTCACCAATGTGTTTTTTGGTGAGAAACCTTCTATTTCAAGGTTCTGTGCGTTTTCAGACAAGTACAATATGTATTTATAGTGTTTCTGATGAAATCCCTCCTTTTAATGCATTTTCTCACAGAAAACGAGTCTCTCGCCACATGGGAACATGGCTTTTTTTAAAAAGCATATTCTGGTCGAGAAATCGTGTTTTAAGCAATAAAAACGACTCCCGGCCTTACTTGGTTCACATTTGTACTTTTGGTAAGCCAGCCCGTATTCATAACGCACTAAACCTTTTTATCGCGTTAAACGCCTTTTCTCGACGAGAAAAGCACAATTTCATCAAAAACAAACAAAACAAGAAAAATGAATCTATTCAACAAGTCTGCAACACGTCCTTAAGAGTTACATGATTTCACCCAATGTCAATGTGTAATTTCTCCAGTTCTGATCATTTTTTAGGTTTGTTGGTAGCTTGGTCAATGCCAAAACACAGTGAGATCTTTTTATGGCTTTAAACGCGTTTTCTCCTCGAGAGAAACATGATTTCACTAAAAACGTTATAGTTTAACCATGCCAGTTGTACATGTGTGCAAACACTCAGAGCCTTAAGATAGGGGTTTCACCAATGTGTTTTTTGGTGAGAAACCTTCTATTTCAAGGTTCTGTGCGTTTTCAGACAAGTACAATATGTATTTATAGTGTTTCTGATGAAATCCCTCCTTTTAATGCATTTTCTCACAGAAAACGAGTCTCTCGCCATGGGAACATGGCTTTTTTGAAAAAGCATATTCTGGTCGAGAAATCGTGTTTTAAGCAATAAAAACGACTCCCGGCCTTATTTAGTTCACATTTGTACTTTTGGTAAGCTAGCCCGTATTCATAACGCACTAAACCTTTTTATGGCGTTAAACGCCTTTTCTCGACGAGAAAAGCACAATTTCATCAAAAACAAACAAAACAAGAAAAATGAATCTATTCAACAAGTCTGCAACACGTCCTTAAGAGTTACATGATTTCACCCAATGTCAATGTGTAATTTCTCCAGTTCTGATCATTTTTTAGGTTTGTTGGTAGCTTGGTCAATGCCAAAACACAGTGAGATCTTTTTATGGCTTTAAACGCGTTTTCTCCTCGAGAGAAACATGATTTCACTAAAAACGTTATAGTTTAAACATGCCTGTTTGTACATGTATGCAAACACTCAGAGCCTTAAGATAGGGGTTTCACCAATGTGTTTTTTGGTGAGAAACCTTCTATTTCAAGGTTCTGTGCGTTTTCAGACAAGTACAATATGTATTTATAGTGTTTCTCATGAAATCCCTCCTTTTAATGCATTTTCTCACAGAAAACGAGTCTCTCGCCACATGGGAACATGGCTTTTTTGAAAAAGCATATTCTGGTCGAGAAATCGTGTTTTAAGCAATAAAAACGACTCCCGGCCTTATTTGGTTCACATTTGTACTTTTGGTAAGCCAGCCCGTATTCATAACGCACTAAACCTTTTTATCGCGTTAAACGCCTTTTCTCGACGAGAAAAGCACAATTTCATCAAAAACAAACAAAACAAGAAAAATGAATCTATTCAACAAGTCTGCAACACGTCCTTAAGAGTTACATGATTTCACCCAATGTCAATGTGTAATTTCTCCAGTTCTGATCATTTTTTAGGTTTGTTGGTAGCTTGGTCAATGCCAAAACACAGTGATATCTTTTTATGGCTTTAAACGCGTTTTCTCCTCGAGAGAAACATGATTTCACTAAAAACGTTATAGTTTAACCATGCCTGTTGTACATGTGTGCAAACACTCAGAGCCTTAAGATAGGGGTTTCACCAATGTGTTTTTTGGTGAGAAACCTTCTATTTCAAGGTTCTGTGCGTTTTCAGACAAGTACAATATGTATTTATAGTGTTTCTGATGAAATCCCTCCTTTTAATGCATTTTCTCACAGAAAACGAGTCTCTCGCCATGGGAACATGGCTTTTTTGAAAAAGCATATTCTGGTCGAGAAATCGTGTTTTAAGCAATAAAAACGACTCCCGGCCTTATTTAGTTCACATTTGTACTTTTGGTAAGCTAGCCCGTATTCATAACGCACTAAACCTTTTTATCGCGTTAAACGCCTTTTCTCGACGAGAAAAGCACAATTTCATCAAAAACAAACAAAACAAGAAAAATGAATCTATTCAACAAGTCTGCAACACGTCCTTAAGAGTTACATGATTTCACCCAATGTCAATGTGTAATTTCTCCAGTTCTGATCATTTTTTAGGTTTGTTGGTAGCTTGGTCAATGCCAAAACACAGTGAGATCTTTTTATGGCTTTAAACGCGTTTTCTCCTCGAGAGAAACATGATTAGCCCTAAAAACGTTATAGTTTAACCATGCCTGTTGTACATGTGTGCAAACACTCAGAGCCTTAAGATAGGGGTTTCACCAATGTGTTTTTTGGTGAGAAACCTTCTATTTCAAGGTTCTGTGCGTTTTCAGACAAGTACAATATGTATTTATAGTGTTTCTGATGAAATCCCTCCTTTTAATGCATTTTCTCACAGAAAACGAGTCTCTCGCCATGGGAACATGGCTTTTTTGAAAAAGCATATTCTGGTCGAGAAATCGTGTTTTAAGCAATAAAAACGACTCCCGGCCTTATTTGGTTCACATTTGTACTTTTGGTAAGCCAGCCCGTATTCATAACGCACTAAACCTTTTTATCGCGTTAAACGCCTTTTCTCGACGAGAAAAGCACAATTTCATCAAAAACAAACAAAACAAGAAAAATGAATCTATTCAACAAGTCTGCAACACGTCCTTAAGAGTTACATGATTTCACCCAATGTCAATGTGTAATTTCTCCAGTTCTGATCATTTTTTAGGTTTGTTGGTAGCTTGGTCAATGCCAAAACACAGTGAGATCTTTTTATGGCTTTAAACGCGTTTTCTCCTCGAGAGAAACATGATTAGCCCTAAAAACGTGATAGTTTAACCATGCCTGTTGTACATGTGTGCAAACACTCAGAGCCTTAAGATAGGGGTTTCACCAATGTGTTTTTTGGTGAGAAACCTTCTATTTCAAGGTTCTGTGCGTTTTCAGACAAGTACAATATGTATTTATAGTGTTTCTGATGAAATCCCTCCTTTTAATGCATTTTCTCACAGAAAACGAGTCTCTCGCCACATGGGAACATGGCTTTTTTGAAAAAGCATATTCTGGTCGAGAAATCGTGTTTTGAGCAATAAAAACGACTCCCGGCCTTATTTGGTTCACATTTGTACTTTTGGTAAGCCAGCCCGTATTCATAACGCACTAAACCTTTTTATCGCGTTAAACGCCTTTTCTCGACGAGAAAAGCACAATTTCATCAAAAACAAACAAAACAAGAAAAATGAATCTATTCAACAAGTCTGCAACACGTCCTTAAGAGTTACATGATTTCACCCAATGTCAATGTGTAATTTCTCCAGTTCTGATCATTTTTTAGGTTTGTTGGTAGCTTGGTCAATGCCAAAACACAGTGAGATCTTTTTATGGCTTTAAACGCGTTTTCTCCTCGAGAGAAACATGATTTCACTAAAAACGTTATAGTTTAACCATGCCTGTTGTACATGTGTGCAAACACTCAGAGCCTTAAGATAGGGTTTTCACCAATGTGGTTTTTGGTGAGAAACCTTCTATTTCAAGGTTCTGTGCGTTTTCAGACAAGTACAATATGTATTTATAGTGTTTCTGATGAAATCCCTCCTTTTAATGCATTTTCTCACAGAAAACGAGTCTCTCGCCATGGGAACATGGCTTTTTTGAAAAAGCATATTCTGGTCGAGAAATCGTGTTTTAAGCAATAAAAACGACTCCCGGCCTTATTTAGTTCACATTTGTACTTTTGGTAAGCTAGCCCGTATTCATAACGCACTAAACCTTTTTATCGCGTTAAACGCCTTTTCTCGACGAGAAAAGCACAATTTCATCAAAAACAAACAAAACAAGAAAAATGAATCTATTCAACAAGTCTGCAACACGTCCTTAAGAGTTACATGATTTCACCCAATGTCAATGTGTAATTTCTCCAGTTCTGATCATTTTTTAGGGTTTGTTGGTAGCTTGGTCAATGCCAAAACACAGTGAGATCTTTTTATGGCTTTAAACGCGTTTTCTCCTCGAGAGAAACATGATTTCACTAAAAACGTTATAGTTTAACCATGCCTGTTGTACATGTGTGCAAACACTCAGAGCCTTAAGATAGGGGTTTCACCAATGTGTTTTTTGGTGAGAAACCTTCTATTTCAAGGTTCTGTGCGTTTTCAGACAAGTACAATATGTATTTATAGTGTTTCTGATGAAATCCCTCCTTTTAATGCATTTTCTCACAGAAAACGAGTCTCTCGCCATGGGAACATGGCTTTTTTGAAAAAGCATATTCTGGTCGAGAAATCGTGTTTTAAGCAATAAAAACGACTCCCGGCCTTATTTAGTTCACATTTGTACTTTTGGTAAGCTAGCCCGTATTCATAACGCACTAAACCTTTTTATCGCGTTAAACGCCTTTTCTCGACGAGAAAAGCACAATTTCATCAAAAACAAACAAAACAAGAAAAATGAATCTATTCAACAAGTCTGCAACACGTCCTTAAGAGTTACATGATTTCACCCAATGTCAATGTGTAATTTCTCCAGTTCTGATCATTTTTTAGGTTTGTTGGTAGCTTGGTCAATGCCAAAACACAGTGAGATCTTTTTATGGCTTTAAACGCGTTTTCTCCTCGAGAGAAACATGATTAGCCCTAAAAACGTGATAGTTTAACCATGCCTGTTGTACATGTGTGCAAACACTCAGAGCCTTAAGATAGGGGTTTCACCAATGTGTTTTTTGGTGAGAAACCTTCTATTTCAAGGTTCTGTGCGTTTTCAGACAAGTACAATATGTATTTATAGTGTTTCTCATGAAATCCCTCCTTTTAATGCATTTTCTCACAGAAAACGAGTCTCTCGCCATGGGAACATGGCTTTTTTGAAAAAGCATATTCTGGTCGAGAAATCGTGTTTTAAGCAATAAAAACGACTCCCGGCCTTATTTGGTTCACATTTGTACTTTTGGTAAGCCAGCCCGTATTCATAACGCACTAAACCTTTTTATCGCGTTAAACGCCTTTTCTCGACGAGAAAAGCACAATTTCATCAAAAACAAACAAAACAAGAAAAATGAATCTATTCAACAAGTCTGCAACACGTCCTTAAGAGTTACATGATTTCACCCAATGTCAATGTGTAATTTCTCCAGTTCTGATCATTTTTTAGGTTTGTTGGTAGCTTGGTCAATGCCAAAACACAGTGAGATCTTTTTATGGCTTTAAACGCGTTTTCTCCTCGAGAGAAACATGATTAGCCCTAAAAACGTGATAGTTTAACCATGCCTGTTGTACATGTGTGCAAACACTCAGAGCCTTAAGATAGGGGTTTCACCAATGTGTTTTTTGGTGAGAAACCTTCTATTTCAAGGTTCTGTGCGTTTTCAGACAAGTACAATATGTATTTATAGTGTTTCTGATGAAATCCCTCCGTTTAATGCATTTTCTCACAGAAAACGAGTCTCTCGCCACATGGGAACATGGCTTTTTTGAAAAAGCATATTCTGGTCGAGAAATCGTGTTTTGAGCAATAAAAACGACTCCCGGCCTTATTTGGTTCACATTTGTACTTTTGGTAAGCCAGCCCGTATTCATAACGCACTAAACCTTTTTATCGCGTTAAACGCCTTTTCTCGACGAGAAAAGCACAATTTCATCAAAAACAAACAAAACAAGAAAAATGAATCTATTCAACAAGTCTGCAACACGTCCTTAAGAGTTACATGATTTCACCCAATGTCAATGTGTAATTTCTCCAGTTCTGATCATTTTTTAGGTTTGTTGGTAGCTTGGTCAATGCCAAAACACAGTGAGATCTTTTTATGGCTTTAAACGCGTTTTCTCCTCGAGAGAAACATGATTTCACTAAAAACGTTATAGTTTAACCATGCCTGTTGTACATGTGTGCAAACACTCAGAGCCTTAAGATAGGGGTTTCACCAATGTGTTTTTTGGTGAGAAACCTTCTATTTCAAGGTTCTGTGCGTTTTCAGACAAGTACAATATGTATTTATAGTGTTTCTGATGAAATCCCTCCTTTTAATGCATTTTCTCACAGAAAACGAGTCTCTCGCCATGGGAACATGGCTTTTTTGAAAAAGCATATTCTGGTCGAGAAATCGTGTTTTGAGCAATAAAAACGACTCCCGGCCTTATTTGGTTCACATTTGTACTTTTGGTAAGCCAGCCCGTATTCATAACGCACTAAACCTTTTTATCGCGTTAAACGCCTTTTCTCGACGAGAAAAGCACAATTTCATCAAAAACAAACAAAACAAGAAAAATGAATCTATTCAACAAGTCTGCAACACGTCCTTAAGAGTTACATGATTTCACCCAATGCCAATGTGTAATTTCTCCAGTTCTGATCATTTTTTAGGTTTGTTGGTAGCTTGGTCAATGCCAAAACACAGTGAGATCTTTTTATGGCTTTAAACGCGTTTTCTCCTTGAGAGAAACATGATTTCACTAAAAACGTTATAGTTTAAACATGCCTGTTGTACATGTGCTCAAACACTCAGAGCCTTAAGATAGGGGTTTCACCAATGTGTTTTTTGGTGAGAAACCTTCTATTTCAAGGTTCTGTGCGTTTTCAGACAAGTACAATATGTATTTATAGTGTTTCTCATGAAATCCCTCCTTTTAATGCATTTTCTCACAGAAAACGAGTCTCTCGCCATGGGAACATGGCTTTTTTGAAAAAGCATATTCTGGTCGAGAAATCGTGTTTTAAGCAATAAAAACGACTCCCGGCCTTATTTGGTTCACATTTGTACTTTTGGTAAGCCAGCCCGTATTCATAACGCACTAAACCTTTTTATCGCGTTAAACGCCTTTTCTCGACGAGAAAAGCACAATTTCATCAAAAACAAACAAAACAAGAAAAATGAATCTATTCAACAAGTCTGCAACACGTCCTTAAGAGTTACATGATTTCACCCAATGTCAATGTGTAATTTCTCCAGTTCTGATCATTTTTTAGGTTTGTTGGTAGCTTGGTCAATGCCAAAACACAGTGAGATCTTTTTATGGCTTTAAACGCGTTTTCTCCTCGAGAGAAACATGATTAGCCCTAAAAACGTGATAGTTTAACCATGCCTGTTGTACATGTGTGCAAACACTCAGAGCCTTAAGATAGGGGTT
Source organism: Lampris incognitus (assembly GCF_029633865.1). Taxonomy (NCBI): domain Eukaryota; kingdom Metazoa; phylum Chordata; class Actinopteri; order Lampriformes; family Lampridae; genus Lampris; species Lampris incognitus. Next base: position 279,054 of record NW_026611592.1, on the reverse strand, counting down.
TCACCAATGTGTTTTTTGGTGAGAAACCTTCTATTTCAAGGTTCTGTGCGTTTTCAGACAAGTACAATATGTATTTATAGTGTTTCTGATGAAATCCCTCCTTTTAATGCATTTTCTCACAGAAAACGAGTCTCTCGCCACATGGGAACATGGCTTTTTTGAAAAAGCATATTCTGGTCGAGAAATCGTGTTTTGAGCAATAAAAACGACTCCCGGCCTTATTTGGTTCACATTTGTACTTTTGGTAAGCCAGCCCGTATTCATAACGCACTAAACCTTTTTATCGCGTTAAACGCCTTTTCTCGACGAGAAAAGCACAATTTCATCAAAAACAAACAAAACAAGAAAAATGAATCTATTCAACAAGTCTGCAACACGTCCTTAAGAGTTACATGATTTCACCCAATGTCAATGTGTAATTTCTCCAGTTCTGATCATTTTTTAGGTTTGTTGGTAGCTTGGTCAATGCCAAAACACAGTGAGATCTTTTTATGGCTTTAAACGCGTTTTCTCCTCGAGAGAAACATGATTTCACTAAAAACGTTATAGTTTAACCATGCCTGTTGTACATGTGTGCAAACACTCAGAGCCTTAAGATAGGGGTTTCACCAATGTGTTTTTTGGTGAGAAACCTTCTATTTCAAGGTTCTGTGCGTTTTCAGACAAGTACAATATGTATTTATAGTGTTTCTGATGAAATCCCTCCTTTTAATGCATTTTCTCACAGAAAACGAGTCTCTCGCCATGGGAACATGGCTTTTTTGAAAAAGCATATTCTGGTCGAGAAATCGTGTTTTGAGCAATAAAAACGACTCCCGGCCTTATTTGGTTCACATTTGTACTTTTGGTAAGCCAGCCCGTATTCATAACGCACTAAACCTTTTTATCGCGTTAAACGCCTTTTCTCGACGAGAAAAGCACAATTTCATCAAAAACAAACAAAACAAGAAAAATGAATCTATTCAACAAGTCTGCAACACGTCCTTAAGAGTTACATGATTTCACCCAATGCCAATGTGTAATTTCTCCAGTTCTGATCATTTTTTAGGTTTGTTGGTAGCTTGGTCAATGCCAAAACACAGTGAGATCTTTTTATGGCTTTAAACGCGTTTTCTCCTTGAGAGAAACATGATTTCACTAAAAACGTTATAGTTTAAACATGCCTGTTGTACATGTGCTCAAACACTCAGAGCCTTAAGATAGGGGTTTCACCAATGTGTTTTTTGGTGAGAAACCTTCTATTTCAAGGTTCTGTGCGTTTTCCGACAAGTACAATATGTATTTATAGTGTTTCTGATGAAATCCCTCCTTTTAATGCATTTTCTCACAGAAAACGAGTCTCTCGCCATGGGAACATGGCTTTTTTGAAAAAGCATATTCTGGTCGAGAAATCGTGTTTTAAGCAATAAAAACGACTCCCGGCCTTATTTAGTTCACATTTGTACTTTTGGTAAGCCAGCCCGTATTCATAACGCACTAAACCTTTTTATCGCGTTAAACGCCTTTTCTCGACGAGAAAAGCACAATTTCATCAAAAACAAACAAAACAAGAAAAATGAATCTATTCAACAAGTCTGCAACACGTCCTTAAGAGTTACATGATTTCACCCAATGTCAATGTGTAATTTCTCCAGTTCTGATCATTTTTTAGGTTTGTTGGTAGCTTGGTCAATGCCAAAACACAGTGAGATCTTTTTATGGCTTTAAACGCGTTTTCTCCTCGAGAGAAACATGATTAGCCCTAAAAACGTGATAGTTTAACCATGCCTGTTGTACATGTGTGCAAACACTCAGAGCCTTAAGATAGGGGTTTCACCAATGTGTTTTTTGGTGAGAAACCTTCTATTTCAAGGTTCTGTGCGTTTTCAGACAAGTACAATATGTATTTATAGTGTTTCTGATGAAATCCCTCCTTTTAATGCATTTTCTCACAGAAAACGAGTCTCTCGCCACATGGGAACATGGCTTTTTTGAAAAAGCATATTCTGGTCGAGAAATCGTGTTTTGAGCAATAAAAACGACTCCCGGCCTTATTTGGTTCACATTTGTACTTTTGGTAAGCCAGCCCGTATTCATAACGCACTAAACCTTTTTATCGCGTTAAACGCCTTTTCTCGACGAGAAAAGCACAATTTCATCAAAAACAAACAAAACAAGAAAAATGAATCTATTCAACAAGTCTGCAACACGTCCTTAAGAGTTACATGATTTCACCCAATGTCAATGTGTAATTTCTCCAGTTCTGATCATTTTTTAGGTTTGTTGGTAGCTTGGTCAATGCCAAAACACAGTGAGATCTTTTTATGGCTTTAAACGCGTTTTCTCCTCGAGAGAAACATGATTAGCCCTAAAAACGTGATAGTTTAACCATGCCTGTTGTACATGTGTGCAAACACTCAGAGCCTTAAGATAGGGGTTTCACCAATGTGTTTTTTGGTGAGAAACCTTCTATTTCAAGGTTCTGTGCGTTTTCAGACAAGTACAATATGTATTTATAGTGTTTCTGATGAAATCCCTCCTTTTAATGCATTTTCTCACAGAAAACGAGTCTCTCGCCATGGGAACATGGCTTTTTTGAAAAAGCATATTCTGGTCGAGAAATCGTGTTTTAAGCAATAAAAACGACTCCCGGCCTTATTTGGTTCACATTTGTACTTTTGGTAAGCCAGCCCGTATTCATAACGCACTAAACCTTTTTATCGCGTTAAACGCCTTTTCTCGACGAGAAAAGCACAATTTCATCAAAAACAAACAAAACAAGAAAAATGAATCTATTCAACAAGTCTGCAACACGTCCTTAAGAGTTACATGATTTCACCCAATGTCAATGTGTAATTTCTCCAGTTCTGATCATTTTTTAGGTTTGTTGGTAGCTTGGTCAATGCCAAAACACAGTGAGATCTTTTTATGGCTTTAAACGCGTTTTCTCCTCGAGAGAAACATGATTAGCCCTAAAAACGTGATAGTTTAACCATGCCTGTTGTACATGTGTGCAAACACTCAGAGCCTTAAGATAGGGGTTTCACCAATGTGTTTTTTGGTGAGAAACCTTCTATTTCAAGGTTCTGTGCGTTTTCAGACAAGTACAATATGTATTTATAGTGTTTCTGATGAAATCCCTCCTTTTAATGCATTTTCTCACAGAAAACGAGTCTCTCGCCACATGGGAACATGGCTTTTTTGAAAAAGCATATTCTGGTCGAGAAATCGTGTTTTGAGCAATAAAAACGACTCCCGGCCTTATTTGGTTCACATTTGTACTTTTGGTAAGCCAGCCCGTATTCATAACGCACTAAACCTTTTTATCGCGTTAAACGCCTTTTCTCGACGAGAAAAGCACAATTTCATCAAAAACAAACAAAACAAGAAAAATGAATCTATTCAACAAGTCTGCAACACGTCCTTAAGAGTTACATGATTTCACCCAATGTCAATGTGTAATTTCTCCAGTTCTGATCATTTTTTAGGTTTGTTGGTAGCTTGGTCAATGCCAAAACACAGTGAGATCTTTTTATGGCTTTAAACGCGTTTTCTCCTCGAGAGAAACATGATTTCACTAAAAACGTTATAGTTTAACCATGCCTGTTGTACATGTGTGCAAACACTCAGAGCCTTAAGATAGGGGTTTCACCAATGTGTTTTTTGGTGAGAAACCTTCTATTTCAAGGTTCTGTGCGTTTTCAGACAAGTACAATATGTATTTATAGTGTTTCTGATGAAATCCCTCCTTTTAATGCATTTTCTCACAGAAAACGAGTCTCTCGCCATGGGAACATGGCTTTTTTGAAAAAGCATATTCTGGTCGAGAAATCGTGTTTTAAGCAATAAAAACGACTCCCGGCCTTATTTGGTTCACATTTGTACTTTTGGTAAGCCAGCCCGTATTCATAACGCACTAAACCTTTTTATCGCGTTAAACGCCTTTTCTCGACGAGAAAAGCACAATTTCATCAAAAACAAACAAAACAAGAAAAATGAATCTATTCAACAAGTCTGCAACACGTCCTTAAGAGTTACATGATTTCACCCAATGTCAATGTGTAATTTCTCCAGTTCTGATCATTTTTTAGGTTTGTTGGTAGCTTGGTCAATGCCAAAACACAGTGAGATCTTTTTATGGCTTTAAACGCGTTTTCTCCTCGAGAGAAACATGATTAGCCCTAAAAACGTGATAGTTTAACCATGCCTGTTGTACATGTGTGCAAACACTCAGAGCCTTAAGATAGGGGTTTCACCAATGTGTTTTTTGGTGAGAAACCTTCTATTTCAAGGTTCTGTGCGTTTTCAGACAAGTACAATATGTATTTATAGTGTTTCTGATGAAATCCCTCCTTTTAATGCATTTTCTCACAGAAAACGAGTCTCTCGCCACATGGGAACATGGCTTTTTTGAAAAAGCATATTCTGGTCGAGAAATCGTGTTTTGAGCAATAAAAACGACTCCCGGCCTTATTTGGTTCACATTTGTACTTTTGGTAAGCCAGCCCGTATTCATAACGCACTAAACCTTTTTATCGCGTTAAACGCCTTTTCTCGACGAGAAAAGCACAATTTCATCAAAAACAAACAAAACAAGAAAAATGAATCTATTCAACAAGTCTGCAACACGTCCTTAAGAGTTACATGATTTCACCCAATGTCAATGTGTAATTTCTCCAGTTCTGATCATTTTTTAGGTTTGTTGGTAGCTTGGTCAATGCCAAAACACAGTGAGATCTTTTTATGGCTTTAAACGCGTTTTCTCCTCGAGAGAAACATGATTTCACTAAAAACGTTATAGTTTAACCATGCCTGTTGTACATGTGTGCAAACACTCAGAGCCTTAAGATAGGGGTTTCACCAATGTGTTTTTTGGTGAGAAACCTTCTATTTCAAGGTTCTGTGCGTTTTCAGACAAGTACAATATGTATTTATAGTGTTTCTGATGAAATCCCTCCTTTTAATGCATTTTCTCACAGAAAACGAGTCTCTCGCCATGGGAACATGGCTTTTTTGAAAAAGCATATTCTGGTCGAGAAATCGTGTTTTGAGCAATAAAAACGACTCCCGGCCTTATTTGGTTCACATTTGTACTTTTGGTAAGCCAGCCCGTATTCATAACGCACTAAACCTTTTTATCGCGTTAAACGCCTTTTCTCGACGAGAAAAGCACAATTTCATCAAAAACAAACAAAACAAGAAAAATGAATCTATTCAACAAGTCTGCAACACGTCCTTAAGAGTTACATGATTTCACCCAATGTCAATGTGTAATTTCTCCAGTTCTGATCATTTTTTAGGTTTGTTGGTAGCTTGGTCAATGCCAAAACACAGTGAGATCTTTTTATGGCTTTAAACGCGTTTTCTCCTCGAGAGAAACATGATTAGCCCTAAAAACGTGATAGTTTAACCATGCCTGTTGTACATGTGTGCAAACACTCAGAGCCTTAAGATAGGGGTTTCACCAATGTGTTTTTTGGTGAGAAACCTTCTATTTCAAGGTTCTGTGCGTTTTCAGACAAGTACAATATGTATTTATAGTGTTTCTGATGAAATCCCTCCTTTTAATGCATTTTCTCACAGAAAACGAGTCTCTCGCCATGGGAACATGGCTTTTTTGAAAAAGCATATTCTGGTCGAGAAATCGTGTTTTAAGCAATAAAAACGACTCCCGGCCTTATTTAGTTCACATTTGTACTTTTGGTAAGCTAGCCCGTATTCATAACGCACTAAACCTTTTTATCGCGTTAAACGCCTTTTCTCGACGAGAAAAGCACAATTTCATCAAAAACAAACAAAACAAGAAAAATGAATCTATTCAACAAGTCTGCAACACGTCCTTAAGAGTTACATGATTTCACCCAATGTCAATGTGTAATTTCTCCAGTTCTGATCATTTTTTAGGTTTGTTGGTAGCTTGGTCAATGCCAAAACACAGTGAGATCTTTTTATGGCTTTAAACGCGTTTTCTCCTCGAGAGAAACATGATTAGCCCTAAAAACGTTATAGTTTAACCATGCCTGTTGTACATGTGTGCAAACACTCAGAGCCTTAAGATAGGGGTTTCACCAATGTGTTTTTTGGTGAGAAACCTTCTATTTCAAGGTTCTGTGCGTTTTCAGACAAGTACAATATGTATTTATAGTGTTTCTGATGAAATCCCTCCTTTTAATGCATTTTCTCACAGAAAACGAGTCTCTCGCCATGGGAACATGGCTTTTTTGAAAAAGCATATTCTGGTCGAGAAATCGTGTTTTAAGCAATAAAAACGACTCCCGGCCTTATTTGGTTCACATTTGTACTTTTGGTAAGCCAGCCCGTATTCATAACGCACTAAACCTTTTTATCGCGTTAAACGCATTTTCTCGACGAGAAAAGCACAATTTCATCAAAAACAAACAAAACAAGAAAAATGAATCTATTCAACAAGTCTGCAACACGTCCTTAAGAGTTACATGATTTCACCCAATGTCAATGTGTAATTTCTCCAGTTCTGATCATTTTTTAGGTTTGTTGGTAGCTTGGTCAATGCCAAAACACAGTGAGATCTTTTTATGGCTTTAAACGCGTTTTCTCCTCGAGAGAAACATGATTAGCCCTAAAAACGTGATAGTTTAACCATGCCTGTTGTACATGTGTGCAAACACTCAGAGCCTTAAGATAGGGGTTTCACCAATGTGTTTTTTGGTGAGAAACCTTCTATTTCAAGGTTCTGTGCGTTTTCAGACAAGTACAATATGTATTTATAGTGTTTCTGATGAAATCCCTCCTTTTAATGCATTTTCTCACAGAAAACGAGTCTCTCGCCACATGGGAACATGGCTTTTTTGAAAAAGCATATTCTGGTCGAGAAATCGTGTTTTGAGCAATAAAAACGACTCCCGGCCTTATTTGGTTCACATTTGTACTTTTGGTAAGCCAGCCCGTATTCATAACGCACTAAACCTTTTTATCGCGTTAAACGCCTTTTCTCGACGAGAAAAGCACAATTTCATCAAAAACAAACAAAACAAGAAAAATGAATCTATTCAACAAGTCTGCAACACGTCCTTAAGAGTTACATGATTTCACCCAATGTCAATGTGTAATTTCTCCAGTTCTGATCATTTTTTAGGTTTGTTGGTAGCTTGGTCAATGCCAAAACACAGTGAGATCTTTTTATGGCTTTAAACGCGTTTTCTCCTCGAGAGAAACATGATTTCACTAAAAACGTTATAGTTTAACCATGCCTGTTGTACATGTGTGCAAACACTCAGAGCCTTAAGATAGGGGTTTCACCAATGTGTTTTTTGGTGAGAAACCTTCTATTTCAAGGTTCTGTGCGTTTTCAGACAAGTACAATATGTATTTATAGTGTTTCTGATGAAATCCCTCCTTTTAATGCATTTTCTCACAGAAAACGAGTCTCTCGCCATGGGAACATGGCTTTTTTGAAAAAGCATATTCTGGTCGAGAAATCGTGTTTTGAGCAATAAAAACGACTCCCGGCCTTATTTGGTTCACATTTGTACTTTTGGTAAGCCAGCCCGTATTCATAACGCACTAAACCTTTTTATCGCGTTAAACGCCTTTTCTCGACGAGAAAAGCACAATTTCATCAAAAACAAACAAAACAAGAAAAATGAATCTATTCAACAAGTCTGCAACACGTCCTTAAGAGTTACATGATTTCACCCAATGTCAATGTGTAATTTCTCCAGTTCTGAACATTTTTTAGGTTTGTTGGTAGCTTGGTCAATGCCAAAACACAGTGAGATCTTTTTATGGCTTTAAACGCGTTTTCTCCTCGAGAGAAACATGATTTCACTAAAAACGTTATAGTTTAAACATGCCTGTTGTACATGTGCTCAAACACTCAGAGCCTTAAGATAGGGGTTTCACCAATGTGTTTTTTGGTGAGAAACCTTCTATTTCAAGGTTCTGTGCGTTTTCCGACAAGTACAATATGTATTTATAGTGTTTCTGATGAAATCCCTCCTTTTAATGCATTTTCTCACAGAAAACGAGTCTCTCGCCATGGGAACATGGCTTTTTTGAAAAAGCATATTCTGGTCGAGAAATCGTGTTTTAAGCAATAAAAACGACTCCCGGCCTTATTTAGTTCACATTTGTACTTTTGGTAAGCCAGCCCGTATTCATAACGCACTAAACCTTTTTATCGCGTTAAACGCCTTTTCTCGACGAGAAAAGCACAATTTCATCAAAAACAAACAAAACAAGAAAAATGAATCTATTCAACAAGTCTGCAACACGTCCTTAAGAGTTACATGATTTCACCCAATGTCAATGTGTAATTTCTCCAGTTCTGATCATTTTTTAGGTTTGTTGGTAGCTTGGTCAATGCCAAAACACAGTGAGATCTTTTTATGGCTTTAAACGCGTTTTCTCCTCGAGAGAAACATGATTAGCCCTAAAAACGTGATAGTTTAACCATGCCTGTTGTACATGTGTGCAAACACTCAGAGCCTTAAGATAGGGGTTTCACCAATGTGTTTTTTGGTGAGAAACCTTCTATTTCAAGGTTCTGTGCGTTTTCAGACAAGTACAATATGTATTTATAGTGTTTCTCATGAAATCCCTCCTTTTAATGCATTTTCTCACAGAAAACGAGTCTCTCGCCACATGGGAACATGGCTTTTTTGAAAAAGCATATTCTGGTCGAGAAATCGTGTTTTGAGCAATAAAAACGACTCCCGGCCTTATTTGGTTCACATTTGTACTTTTGGTAAGCCAGCCCGTATTCATAACGCACTAAACCTTTTTATCGCGTTAAACGCATTTTCTCGACGAGAAAAGCACAATTTCATCAAAAACAAACAAAACAAGAAAAATGAATCTATTCAACAAGTCTGCAACACGTCCTTAAGAGTTACATGATTTCACCCAATGTCAATGTGTAATTTCTCCAGTTCTGATCATTTTTTAGGTTTGTTGGTAGCTTGGTCAATGCCAAAACACAGTGAGATCTTTTTATGGCTTTAAACGCGTTTTCTCCTCGAGAGAAACATGATTAGCCCTAAAAACGTGATAGTTTAACCATGCCTGTTGTACATGTGTGCAAACACTCAGAGCCTTAAGATAGGGGTTTCACCAATGTGTTTTTTGGTGAGAAACCTTCTATTTCAAGGTTCTGTGCGTTTTCAGACAAGTACAATATGTATTTATAGTGTTTCTGATGAAATCCCTCCTTTTAATGCATTTTCTCACAGAAAACGAGTCTCTCGCCATGGGAACATGGCTTTTTTGAAAAAGCATATTCTGGTCGAGAAATCGTGTTTTAAGCAATAAAAACGACTCCCGGCCTTATTTAGTTCACATTTGTACTTTTGGTAAGCCAGCCCGTATTCATAACGCACTAAACCTTTTTATCGCGTTAAACGCCTTTTCTCGACGAGAAAAGCACAATTTCATCAAAAACAAACAAAACAAGAAAAATGAATCTATTCAACAAGTCTGCAACACGTCCTTAAGAGTTACATGATTTCACCCAATGTCAATGTGTAATTTCTCCAGTTCTGATCATTTTTTAGGTTTGTTGGTAGCTTGGTCAATGCCAAAACACAGTGAGATCTTTTTATGGCTTTAAACGCGTTTTCTCCTCGAGAGAAACATGATTAGCCCTAAAAACGTGATAGTTTAACCATGCCTGTTGTACATGTGTGCAAACACTCAGAGCCTTAAGATAGGGGTTTCACCAATGTGTTTTTTGGTGAGAAACCTTCTATTTCAAGGTTCTGTGCGTTTTCAGACAAGTACAATATGTATTTATAGTGTTTCTGATGAAATCCCTCCTTTTAATGCATTTTCTCACAGAAAACGAGTCTCTCGCCACATGGGAACATGGCTTTTTTGAAAAAGCATATTCTGGTCGAGAAATCGTGTTTTGAGCAATAAAAACGACTCCCGGCCTTATTTGGTTCACATTTGTACTTTTGGTAAGCCAGCCCGTATTCATAACGCACTAAACCTTTTTATCGCGTTAAACGCCTTTTCTCGACGAGAAAAGCACAATTTCATCAAAAACAAACAAAACAAGAAAAATGAATCTATTCAACAAGTCTGCAACACGTCCTTAAGAGTTACATGATTTCACCCAATGTCAATGTGTAATTTCTCCAGTTCTGATCATTTTTTAGGTTTGTTGGTAGCTTGGTCAATGCCAAAACACAGTGAGATCTTTTTATGGCTTTAAACGCGTTTTCTCCTCGAGAGAAACATGATTTCACTAAAAACGTTATAGTTTAACCATGCCTGTTGTACATGTGTGCAAACACTCAGAGCCTTAAGATAGGGGTTTCACCAATGTGTTTTTTGGTGAGAAACCTTCTATTTCAAGGTTCTGTGCGTTTTCAGACAAGTACAATATGTATTTATAGTGTTTCTGATGAAATCCCTCCTTTTAATGCATTTTCTCACAGAAAACGAGTCTCTCGCCATGGGAACATGGCTTTTTTGAAAAAGCATATTCTGGTCGAGAAATCGTGTTTTGAGCAATAAAAACGACTCCCGGCCTTATTTAGTTCACATTTGTACTTTTGGTAAGCCAGCCCGTATTCATAACGCACTAAACCTTTTTATCGCGTTAAACGCCTTTTCTCGACGAGAAAAGCACAATTTCATCAAAAACAAACAAAACAAGAAAAATGAATCTATTCAACAAGTCTGCAACACGTCCTTAAGAGTTACATGATTTCACCCAATGTCAATGTGTAATTTCTCCAGTTCTGATCATTTTTTAGGTTTGTTGGTAGCTTGGTCAATGCCAAAACACAGTGAGATCTTTTTATGGCTTTAAACGCGTTTTCTCCTCGAGAGAAACATGATTAGCCCTAAAAACGTGATAGTTTAACCATGCCTGTTGTACATGTGTGCAAACACTCAGAGCCTTAAGATAGGGGTTTCACCAATGTGTTTTTTGGTGAGAAACCTTCTATTTCAAGGTTCTGTGCGTTTTCAGACAAGTACAATATGTATTTATAGTGTTTCTGATGAAATCCCTCCTTTTAATGCATTTTCTCACAGAAAACGAGTCTCTCGCCACATGGGAACATGGCTTTTTTGAAAAAGCATATTCTGGTCGAGAAATCGTGTTTTGAGCAATAAAAACGACTCCCGGCCTTATTTGGTTCACATTTGTACTTTTGGTAAGCCAGCCCGTATTCATAACGCACTAAACCTTTTTATCGCGTTAAACGCCTTTTCTCGACGAGAAAAGCACAATTTCATCAAAAACAAACAAAACAAGAAAAATGAATCTATTCAACAAGTCTGCAACACGTCCTTAAGAGTTACATGATTTCACCCAATGTCAATGTGTAATTTCTCCAGTTCTGATCATTTTTTAGGTTTGTTGGTAGCTTGGTCAATGCCAAAACACAGTGAGATCTTTTTATGGCTTTAAACGCGTTTTCTCCTCGAGAGAAACATGATTTCACTAAAAACGTTATAGTTTAACCATGCCTGTTGTACATGTGTGCAAACACTCAGAGCCTTAAGATAGGGGTTTCACCAATGTGTTTTTTGGTGAGAAACCTTCTATTTCAAGGTTCTGTGCGTTTTCAGACAAGTACAATATGTATTTATAGTGTTTCTGATGAAATCCCTCCTTTTAATGCATTTTCTCACAGAAAACGAGTCTCTCGCCATGGGAACATGGCTTTTTTGAAAAAGCATATTCTGGTCGAGAAATCGTGTTTTGAGCAATAAAAACGACTCCCGGCCTTATTTGGTTCACATTTGTACTTTTGGTAAGCCAGCCCGTATTCATAACGCACTAAACCTTTTTATCGCGTTAAACGCCTTTTCTCGACGAGAAAAGCACAATTTCATCAAAAACAAACAAAACAAGAAAAATGAATCTATTCAACAAGTCTGCAACACGTCCTTAAGAGTTACATGATTTCACCCAATGTCAATGTGTAATTTCTCCAGTTCTGAACATTTTTTAGGTTTGTTGGTAGCTTGGTCAATGCCAAAACACAGTGAGATCTTTTTATGGCTTTAAACGCGTTTTCTCCTCGAGAGAAACATGATTTCACTAAAAACGTTATAGTTTAAACATGCCTGTTGTACATGTGCTCAAACACTCAGAGCCTTAAGATAGGGGTTTCACCAATGTGTTTTTTGGTGAGAAACCTTCTATTTCAAGGTTCTGTGCGTTTTCCGACAAGTACAATATGTATTTATAGTGTTTCTGATGAAATCCCTCCTTTTAATGCATTTTCTCACAGAAAACGAGTCTCTCGCCATGGGAACATGGCTTTTTTGAAAAAGCATATTCTGGTCGAGAAATCGTGTTTTAAGCAATAAAAACGACTCCCGGCCTTATTTAGTTCACATTTGTACTTTTGGTAAGCCAGCCCGTATTCATAACGCACTAAACCTTTTTATCGCGTTAAACGCCTTTTCTCGACGAGAAAAGCACAATTTCATCAAAAACAAACAAAACAAGAAAAATGAATCTATTCAACAAGTCTGCAACACGTCCTTAAGAGTTACATGATTTCACCCAATGTCAATGTGTAATTTCTCCAGTTCTGATCATTTTTTAGGTTTGTTGGTAGCTTGGTCAATGCCAAAACACAGTGAGATCTTTTTATGGCTTTAAACGCGTTTTCTCCTCGAGAGAAACATGATTAGCCCTAAAAACGTGATAGTTTAACCATGCCTGTTGTACATGTGTGCAAACACTCAGAGCCTTAAGATAGGGGTTTCACCAATGTGTTTTTTGGTGAGAAACCTTCTATTTCAAGGTTCTGTGCGTTTTCAGACAAGTACAATATGTATTTATAGTGTTTCTCATGAAATCCCTCCTTTTAATGCATTTTCTCACAGAAAACGAGTCTCTCGCCACATGGGAACATGGCTTTTTTGAAAAAGCATATTCTGGTCGAGAAATCGTGTTTTGAGCAATAAAAACGACTCCCGGCCTTATTTGGTTCACATTTGTACTTTTGGTAAGCCAGCCCGTATTCATAACGCACTAAACCTTTTTATCGCGTTAAACGCATTTTCTCGACGAGAAAAGCACAATTTCATCAAAAACAAACAAAACAAGAAAAATGAATCTATTCAACAAGTCTGCAACACGTCCTTAAGAGTTACATGATTTCACCCAATGTCAATGTGTAATTTCTCCAGTTCTGATCATTTTTTAGGTTTGTTGGTAGCTTGGTCAATGCCAAAACACAGTGAGATCTTTTTATGGCTTTAAACGCGTTTTCTCCTCGAGAGAAACATGATTAGCCCTAAAAACGTGATAGTTTAACCATGCCTGTTGTACATGTGTGCAAACACTCAGAGCCTTAAGATAGGGGTTTCACCAATGTGTTTTTTGGTGAGAAACCTTCTATTTCAAGGTTCTGTGCGTTTTCAGACAAGTACAATATGTATTTATAGTGTTTCTGATGAAATCCCTCCTTTTAATGCATTTTCTCACAGAAAACGAGTCTCTCGCCATGGGAACATGGCTTTTTTGAAAAAGCATATTCTGGTCGAGAAATCGTGTTTTAAGCAATAAAAACGACTCCCGGCCTTATTTAGTTCACATTTGTACTTTTGGTAAGCCAGCCCGTATTCATAACGCACTAAACCTTTTTATCGCGTTAAACGCCTTTTCTCGACGAGAAAAGCACAATTTCATCAAAAACAAACAAAACAAGAAAAATGAATCTATTCAACAAGTCTGCAACACGTCCTTAAGAGTTACATGATTTCACCCAATGTCAATGTGTAATTTCTCCAGTTCTGATCATTTTTTAGGTTTGTTGGTAGCTTGGTCAATGCCAAAACACAGTGAGATCTTTTTATGGCTTTAAACGCGTTTTCTCCTCGAGAGAAACATGATTAGCCCTAAAAACGTGATAGTTTAACCATGCCTGTTGTACATGTGTGCAAACACTCAGAGCCTTAAGATAGGGGTTTCACCAATGTGTTTTTTGGTGAGAAACCTTCTATTTCAAGGTTCTGTGCGTTTTCAGACAAGTACAATATGTATTTATAGTGTTTCTGATGAAATCCCTCCTTTTAATGCATTTTCTCACAGAAAACGAGTCTCTCGCCACATGGGAACATGGCTTTTTTGAAAAAGCATATTCTGGTCGAGAAATCGTGTTTTGAGCAATAAAAACGACTCCCGGCCTTATTTGGTTCACATTTGTACTTTTGGTAAGCCAGCCCGTATTCATAACGCACTAAACCTTTTTATCGCGTTAAACGCCTTTTCTCGACGAGAAAAGCACAATTTCATCAAAAACAAACAAAACAAGAAAAATGAATCTATTCAACAAGTCTGCAACACGTCCTTAAGAGTTACATGATTTCACCCAATGTCAATGTGTAATTTCTCCAGTTCTGATCATTTTTTAGGTTTGTTGGTAGCTTGGTCAATGCCAAAACACAGTGAGATCTTTTTATGGCTTTAAACGCGTTTTCTCCTCGAGAGAAACATGATTTCACTAAAAACGTTATAGTTTAACCATGCCTGTTGTACATGTGTGCAAACACTCAGAGCCTTAAGATAGGGGTTTCACCAATGTGTTTTTTGGTGAGAAACCTTCTATTTCAAGGTTCTGTGCGTTTTCAGACAAGTACAATATGTATTTATAGTGTTTCTGATGAAATCCCTCCTTTTAATGCATTTTCTCACAGAAAACGAGTCTCTCGCCATGGGAACATGGCTTTTTTGAAAAAGCATATTCTGGTCGAGAAATCGTGTTTTGAGCAATAAAAACGACTCCCGGCCTTATTTAGTTCACATTTGTACTTTTGGTAAGCCAGCCCGTATTCATAACGCACTAAACCTTTTTATCGCGTTAAACGCCTTTTCTCGACGAGAAAAGCACAATTTCATCAAAAACAAACAAAACAAGAAAAATGAATCTATTCAACAAGTCTGCAACACGTCCTTAAGAGTTACATGATTTCACCCAATGTCAATGTGTAATTTCTCCAGTTCTGATCATTTTTTAGGTTTGTTGGTAGCTTGGTCAATGCCAAAACACAGTGAGATCTTTTTATGGCTTTAAACGCGTTTTCTCCTCGAGAGAAACATGATTAGCCCTAAAAACGTGATAGTTTAACCATGCCTGTTGTACATGTGTGCAAACACTCAGAGCCTTAAGATAGGGGTTTCACCAATGTGTTTTTTGGTGAGAAACCTTCTATTTCAAGGTTCTGTGCGTTTTCAGACAAGTACAATATGTATTTATAGTGTTTCTGATGAAATCCCTCCTTTTAATGCATTTTCTCACAGAAAACGAGTCTCTCGCCACATGGGAACATGGCTTTTTTGAAAAAGCATATTCTGGTCGAGAAATCGTGTTTTGAGCAATAAAAACGACTCCCGGCCTTATTTGGTTCACATTTGTACTTTTGGTAAGCCAGCCCGTATTCATAACGCACTAAACCTTTTTATCGCGTTAAACGCCTTTTCTCGACGAGAAAAGCACAATTTCATCAAAAACAAACAAAACAAGAAAAATGAATCTATTCAACAAGTCTGCAACACGTCCTTAAGAGTTACATGATTTCACCCAATGTCAATGTGTAATTTCTCCAGTTCTGATCATTTTTTAGGTTTGTTGGTAGCTTGGTCAATGCCAAAACACAGTGAGATCTTTTTATGGCTTTAAACGCGTTTTCTCCTCGAGAGAAACATGATTTCACTAAAAACGTTATAGTTTAACCATGCCTGTTGTACATGTGTGCAAACACTCAGAGCCTTAAGATAGGGGTTTCACCAATGTGTTTTTTGGTGAGAAACCTTCTATTTCAAGGTTCTGTGCGTTTTCAGACAAGTACAATATGTATTTATAGTGTTTCTGATGAAATCCCTCCTTTTAATGCATTTTCTCACAGAAAACGAGTCTCTCGCCATGGGAACATGGCTTTTTTGAAAAAGCATATTCTGGTCGAGAAATCGTGTTTTAAGCAATAAAAAAGACTCCCGGCCTTATTTAGTTCACATTTGTACTTTTGGTAAGCTAGCCCGTATTCATAACGCACTAAACCTTTTTATCGCGTTAAACGCCTTTTCTCGACGAGAAAAGCACAATTTCATCAAAAACAAACAAAACAAGAAAAATGAATCTATTCAACAAGTGTGCAACACGTCCTTAAGAGTTACATGATTTCACCCAATGTCAATATGTAATTTCTCCAGTTCTGATCATTTTTTAGGTTGTTGGTAGCTTGGTCAATGCCAAAACACAGTGAGATCTTTTTATGGCTTTAAACGCGTTTTCTCCTCGAGAGAAACATGATTTCACTAAAAACGTTATAGTTTAAACATGCCTGTTGTACATGTGCTCAAACACTCAGAGCCTTAAGATAGGGTTTCACCAATGTGTTTTTTGGTGAGAAACCTTCTATTTCAAGGTTCTGTGCGTTTTCCGACAAGTACAATATGTATTTATAGTGTTTCTGATGAAATCCCTCCTTTTAATGCATTTTCTCACAGAAAACGAGTCTCTCGCCATGGGAACATGGCTTT
Source organism: Lampris incognitus (assembly GCF_029633865.1). NCBI lineage: Eukaryota > Metazoa > Chordata > Actinopteri > Lampriformes > Lampridae > Lampris > Lampris incognitus. The sequence continues at coordinate 262,583 of NW_026611592.1, read as the reverse complement.
TTTGAAAAAGCATATTCTCGTCGAGAAATCGTGTTTTAAACAATAAAAACGACTCCCGGCCTTATTTAGTTCACATTTGTACTTTTGGTAAGCTAGCCCGTATTCATAACGCTCTAAACCTTTTTATCGCGTTAAACGCCTTTTCTCGACGAGAAAAGCACAATTTCATCAAAAACAAACAAAACAAGAAAAATGAATCTATTCAACAAGTCTGCAACACGTCCTTAAGAGTTACATGATTTCACCCAATGTCAATATGTAATTTCCCCAGTTCTGATCATTTTTTAGGTTGTTGGTAGCTTGGTCAATGCCAAAACATAGTGAGATCTTTTTATGGCTTTAAACGCGTTTTCTCCTCGAGAGAAACATGATTTCACTAAAAACGTTATAGTTTAAACATGCCTGTTTGTACATGTGTGCAAACACTCAGAGCAATAAGATAGGGGTTTCACCAATGTGTTTTTTGGTGAGAAACCTTCTATTTCAAGGTTCTGTGCGTTTTCAGACAAGTACAATATGTATTTATAGTGTTTCTCATGAAATCCCTCCTTTTAATGCATTTTCTCACAGAAAACGAGTCTCGCCATGGGAACATGGCTTTTTTGAAAAAGCATATTCTGGTCGAGAAATCGTGTTTTAAGCAATAAAAACGACTCCCGGCCTTATTTAGTTCACATTTGTACTTTTGGTAAGCTAGCCCGTATTCATAACGCACTAAACCTTTTTATCGCGTTAAACGCCTTTTCTCGACGAGAAAAGCACAATTTCATCAAAAACAAACAAAACAAGAAAAATGAATCTATTCAACAAGTCTGCAACACGTCCTTAAGAGTTACGTGATTTCACCCAATGTCAATATGTAATTTCTCCAGTTCTGATCATTTTTTAGGTTGTTGGTAGCTTGGTCAATGCCAAAACACAGTGAGATCTTTTTATGGCTTTAAACGCGTTTTCTCCTCGAGAGAAACATGATTTCACTAAAAACGTTATAGTTTAAACATGCCTGTTGTACATGTGCTCAAACACTCAGAGCCTTAAGATAGGGGTTTCACCAATGTGTTTTTTGGTGAGAAACCTTCTATTTCAAGGTTCTGTGCGTTTTCCGACAAGTACAATATGTATTTATAGTGTTTCTGATGAAATCCCTCCTTTTAATGCATTTTCTCACAGAAAACGAGTCTCTCGCCATGGGAACATGGCTTTTTTGAAAAAGCATATTCTCGTCGAGAAATCGTGTTTTAAACAATAAAAACGACTCCCGGCCTTATTTAGTTCACATTTGTACTTTTGGTAAGCTAGCCCGTATTCATAACGCTCTAAACCTTTTTATCGCGTTAAACGCCTTTTCTCGACGAGAAAAGCACAATTTCATCAAAAACAAACAAAACAAGAAAAATGAATCTATTCAACAAGTCTGCAACACGTCCTTAAGAGTTACATGATTTCACCCAATGTCAATATGTAATTTCTCCAGTTCTGATCATTTTTTAGGTTGTTGGTAGCTTGGTCAATGCCAAAACATAGTGAGATCTTTTTATGGCTTTAAACGCGTTTTCTCCTCGAGAGAAACATGATTTCACTAAAAACGTTATAGTTTAAACATGCCTGTTTGTACATGTATGCAAACACTCAGAGCCTTAAGATAGGGGTTTCACCAATGTGTTTTTTGGTGAGAAACCTTCTATTTCAAGGTTCTGTGCGTTTTCAGACAAGTACAATATGTATTTATAGTGTTTCTGATGAAATCCCTCCTTTTAATGCATTTTCTCACAGAAAACGAGTCTCTCGCCACATGGGAACATGGCTTTTTTGAAAAAGCATATTCTGGTCGAGAAATCGTGTTTTAAGCAATAAAAACGACTCCCGGCCTTATTTGGTTCACATTTGTACTTTTGGTAAGCCAGCCCGTATTCATAACGCACTAAACCTTTTTATCGCGTTAAACGCCTTTTCTCGACGAGAAAAGCACAATTTCATCAAAAACAAACAAAACAAGAAAAATGAATCTATTCAACAAGTCTGCAACACGTCCTTAAGAGTTACATGATTTCACCCAATGTCAATGTGTAATTTCTCCAGTTCTGATCATTTTTTAGGTTTGTTGGTAGCTTGGTCAATGCCAAAACACAGTGAGATCTTTTTATGGCTTTAAACGCGTTTTCTCCTCGAGAGAAACATGATTTCACTAAAAACGTTATAGTTTAACCATGCCTGTTGTACATGTGTGCAAACACTCAGAGCCTTAAGATAGGGGTTTCACCAATGTGTTTTTTGGTGAGAAACCTTCTATTTCAAGGTTCTGTGCGTTTTCAGACAAGTACAATATGTATTTATAGTGTTTCTGATGAAATCCCTCCTTTTAATGCATTTTCTCACAGAAAACGAGTCTCTCGCCATGGGAACATGGCTTTTTTGAAAAAGCATATTCTGGTCGAGAAATCGTGTTTTAAGCAATAAAAACGACTCCCGGCCTTATTTAGTTCACATTTGTACTTTTGGTAAGCTAGCCCGTATTCATAACGCACTAAACCTTTTTATCGCGTTAAACGCCTTTTCTCGACGAGAAAAGCACAATTTCATCAAAAACAAACAAAACAAGAAAAATGAATCTATTCAACAAGTCTGCAACACGTCCTTAAGAGTTACATGATTTCACCCAATGTCAATGTGTAATTTCTCCAGTTCTGATCATTTTTTAGGTTTGTTGGTAGCTTGGTCAATGCCAAAACACAGTGAGATCTTTTTATGGCTTTAAACGCGTTTTCTCCTCGAGAGAAACATGATTTCACTAAAAACGTTATAGTTTAACCATGCCTGTTGTACATGTGTGCAAACACTCAGAGCCTTAAGATAGGGGTTTCACCAATGTGTTTTTTGGTGAGAAACCTTCTATTTCAAGGTTCTGTGCGTTTTCAGACAAGTACAATATGTATTTATAGTGTTTCTGATGAAATCCCTCCTTTTAATGCATTTTCTCACAGAAAACGAGTCTCTCGCCATGGGAACATGGCTTTTTTGAAAAAGCATATTCTGGTCGAGAAATCGTGTTTTAAGCAATAAAAACGACTCCCGGCCTTATTTAGTTCACATTTGTACTTTTGGTAAGCTAGCCCGTATTCATAACGCACTAAACCTTTTTATCGCGTTAAACGCCTTTTCTCGACGAGAAAAGCACAATTTCATCAAAAACAAACAAAACAAGAAAAATGAATCTATTCAACAAGTCTGCAACACGTCCTTAAGAGTTACATGATTTCACCCAATGTCAATGTGTAATTTCTCCAGTTCTGATCATTTTTTAGGTTTGTTGGTAGCTTGGTCAATGCCAAAACACAGTGAGATCTTTTTATGGCTTTAAACGCGTTTTCTCCTCGAGAGAAACATGATTAGCCCTAAAAACGTTATAGTTTAACCATGCCTGTTGTACATGTGTGCAAACACTCAGAGCCTTAAGATAGGGGTTTCACCAATGTGTTTTTTGGTGAGAAACCTTCTATTTCAAGGTTCTGTGCGTTTTCAGACAAGTACAATATGTATTTATAGTGTTTCTGATGAAATCCCTCCTTTTAATGCATTTTCTCACAGAAAACGAGTCTCTCGCCATGGGAACATGGCTTTTTTGAAAAAGCATATTCTGGTCGAGAAATCGTGTTTTAAGCAATAAAAACGACTCCCGGCCTTATTTGGTTCACATTTGTACTTTTGGTAAGCCAGCCCGTATTCATAACGCACTAAACCTTTTTATCGCGTTAAACGCATTTTCTCGACGAGAAAAGCACAATTTCATCAAAAACAAACAAAACAAGAAAAATGAATCTATTCAACAAGTCTGCAACACGTCCTTAAGAGTTACATGATTTCACCCAATGTCAATGTGTAATTTCTCCAGTTCTGATCATTTTTTAGGTTTGTTGGTAGCTTGGTCAATGCCAAAACACAGTGAGATCTTTTTATGGCTTTAAACGCGTTTTCTCCTCGAGAGAAACATGATTAGCCCTAAAAACGTGATAGTTTAACCATGCCTGTTGTACATGTGTGCAAACACTCAGAGCCTTAAGATAGGGGTTTCACCAATGTGTTTTTTGGTGAGAAACCTTCTATTTCAAGGTTCTGTGCGTTTTCAGACAAGTACAATATGTATTTATAGTGTTTCTGATGAAATCCCTCCTTTTAATGCATTTTCTCACAGAAAACGAGTCTCTCGCCACATGGGAACATGGCTTTTTTGAAAAAGCATATTCTGGTCGAGAAATCGTGTTTTGAGCAATAAAAACGACTCCCGGCCTTATTTGGTTCACATTTGTACTTTTGGTAAGCCAGCCCGTATTCATAACGCACTAAACCTTTTTATCGCGTTAAACGCCTTTTCTCGACGAGAAAAGCACAATTTCATCAAAAACAAACAAAACAAGAAAAATGAATCTATTCAACAAGTCTGCAACACGTCCTTAAGAGTTACATGATTTCACCCAATGTCAATGTGTAATTTCTCCAGTTCTGATCATTTTTTAGGTTTGTTGGTAGCTTGGTCAATGCCAAAACACAGTGAGATCTTTTTATGGCTTTAAACGCGTTTTCTCCTCGAGAGAAACATGATTTCACTAAAAACGTTATAGTTTAACCATGCCTGTTGTACATGTGTGCAAACACTCAGAGCCTTAAGATAGGGGTTTCACCAATGTGTTTTTTGGTGAGAAACCTTCTATTTCAAGGTTCTGTGCGTTTTCAGACAAGTACAATATGTATTTATAGTGTTTCTGATGAAATCCCTCCTTTTAATGCATTTTCTCACAGAAAACGAGTCTCTCGCCATGGGAACATGGCTTTTTTGAAAAAGCATATTCTGGTCGAGAAATCGTGTTTTGAGCAATAAAAACGACTCCCGGCCTTATTTGGTTCACATTTGTACTTTTGGTAAGCCAGCCCGTATTCATAACGCACTAAACCTTTTTATCGCGTTAAACGCCTTTTCTCGACGAGAAAAGCACAATTTCATCAAAAACAAACAAAACAAGAAAAATGAATCTATTCAACAAGTCTGCAACACGTCCTTAAGAGTTACATGATTTCACCCAATGTCAATGTGTAATTTCTCCAGTTCTGAACATTTTTTAGGTTTGTTGGTAGCTTGGTCAATGCCAAAACACAGTGAGATCTTTTTATGGCTTTAAACGCGTTTTCTCCTCGAGAGAAACATGATTTCACTAAAAACGTTATAGTTTAAACATGCCTGTTGTACATGTGCTCAAACACTCAGAGCCTTAAGATAGGGGTTTCACCAATGTGTTTTTTGGTGAGAAACCTTCTATTTCAAGGTTCTGTGCGTTTTCCGACAAGTACAATATGTATTTATAGTGTTTCTGATGAAATCCCTCCTTTTAATGCATTTTCTCACAGAAAACGAGTCTCTCGCCATGGGAACATGGCTTTTTTGAAAAAGCATATTCTGGTCGAGAAATCGTGTTTTAAGCAATAAAAACGACTCCCGGCCTTATTTAGTTCACATTTGTACTTTTGGTAAGCCAGCCCGTATTCATAACGCACTAAACCTTTTTATCGCGTTAAACGCCTTTTCTCGACGAGAAAAGCACAATTTCATCAAAAACAAACAAAACAAGAAAAATGAATCTATTCAACAAGTCTGCAACACGTCCTTAAGAGTTACATGATTTCACCCAATGTCAATGTGTAATTTCTCCAGTTCTGATCATTTTTTAGGTTTGTTGGTAGCTTGGTCAATGCCAAAACACAGTGAGATCTTTTTATGGCTTTAAACGCGTTTTCTCCTCGAGAGAAACATGATTAGCCCTAAAAACGTGATAGTTTAACCATGCCTGTTGTACATGTGTGCAAACACTCAGAGCCTTAAGATAGGGGTTTCACCAATGTGTTTTTTGGTGAGAAACCTTCTATTTCAAGGTTCTGTGCGTTTTCAGACAAGTACAATATGTATTTATAGTGTTTCTCATGAAATCCCTCCTTTTAATGCATTTTCTCACAGAAAACGAGTCTCTCGCCACATGGGAACATGGCTTTTTTGAAAAAGCATATTCTGGTCGAGAAATCGTGTTTTGAGCAATAAAAACGACTCCCGGCCTTATTTGGTTCACATTTGTACTTTTGGTAAGCCAGCCCGTATTCATAACGCACTAAACCTTTTTATCGCGTTAAACGCATTTTCTCGACGAGAAAAGCACAATTTCATCAAAAACAAACAAAACAAGAAAAATGAATCTATTCAACAAGTCTGCAACACGTCCTTAAGAGTTACATGATTTCACCCAATGTCAATGTGTAATTTCTCCAGTTCTGATCATTTTTTAGGTTTGTTGGTAGCTTGGTCAATGCCAAAACACAGTGAGATCTTTTTATGGCTTTAAACGCGTTTTCTCCTCGAGAGAAACATGATTAGCCCTAAAAACGTGATAGTTTAACCATGCCTGTTGTACATGTGTGCAAACACTCAGAGCCTTAAGATAGGGGTTTCACCAATGTGTTTTTTGGTGAGAAACCTTCTATTTCAAGGTTCTGTGCGTTTTCAGACAAGTACAATATGTATTTATAGTGTTTCTGATGAAATCCCTCCTTTTAATGCATTTTCTCACAGAAAACGAGTCTCTCGCCATGGGAACATGGCTTTTTTGAAAAAGCATATTCTGGTCGAGAAATCGTGTTTTAAGCAATAAAAACGACTCCCGGCCTTATTTAGTTCACATTTGTACTTTTGGTAAGCCAGCCCGTATTCATAACGCACTAAACCTTTTTATCGCGTTAAACGCCTTTTCTCGACGAGAAAAGCACAATTTCATCAAAAACAAACAAAACAAGAAAAATGAATCTATTCAACAAGTCTGCAACACGTCCTTAAGAGTTACATGATTTCACCCAATGTCAATGTGTAATTTCTCCAGTTCTGATCATTTTTTAGGTTTGTTGGTAGCTTGGTCAATGCCAAAACACAGTGAGATCTTTTTATGGCTTTAAACGCGTTTTCTCCTCGAGAGAAACATGATTAGCCCTAAAAACGTGATAGTTTAACCATGCCTGTTGTACATGTGTGCAAACACTCAGAGCCTTAAGATAGGGGTTTCACCAATGTGTTTTTTGGTGAGAAACCTTCTATTTCAAGGTTCTGTGCGTTTTCAGACAAGTACAATATGTATTTATAGTGTTTCTGATGAAATCCCTCCTTTTAATGCATTTTCTCACAGAAAACGAGTCTCTCGCCACATGGGAACATGGCTTTTTTGAAAAAGCATATTCTGGTCGAGAAATCGTGTTTTGAGCAATAAAAACGACTCCCGGCCTTATTTGGTTCACATTTGTACTTTTGGTAAGCCAGCCCGTATTCATAACGCACTAAACCTTTTTATCGCGTTAAACGCCTTTTCTCGACGAGAAAAGCACAATTTCATCAAAAACAAACAAAACAAGAAAAATGAATCTATTCAACAAGTCTGCAACACGTCCTTAAGAGTTACATGATTTCACCCAATGTCAATGTGTAATTTCTCCAGTTCTGATCATTTTTTAGGTTTGTTGGTAGCTTGGTCAATGCCAAAACACAGTGAGATCTTTTTATGGCTTTAAACGCGTTTTCTCCTCGAGAGAAACATGATTTCACTAAAAACGTTATAGTTTAACCATGCCTGTTGTACATGTGTGCAAACACTCAGAGCCTTAAGATAGGGGTTTCACCAATGTGTTTTTTGGTGAGAAACCTTCTATTTCAAGGTTCTGTGCGTTTTCAGACAAGTACAATATGTATTTATAGTGTTTCTGATGAAATCCCTCCTTTTAATGCATTTTCTCACAGAAAACGAGTCTCTCGCCATGGGAACATGGCTTTTTTGAAAAAGCATATTCTGGTCGAGAAATCGTGTTTTAAGCAATAAAAACGACTCCCGGCCTTATTTAGTTCACATTTGTACTTTTGGTAAGCCAGCCCGTATTCATAACGCACTAAACCTTTTTATCGCGTTAAACGCCTTTTCTCGACGAGAAAAGCACAATTTCATCAAAAACAAACAAAACAAGAAAAATGAATCTATTCAACAAGTCTGCAACACGTCCTTAAGAGTTACATGATTTCACCCAATGTCAATGTGTAATTTCTCCAGTTCTGATCATTTTTTAGGTTTGTTGGTAGCTTGGTCAATGCCAAAACACAGTGAGATCTTTTTATGGCTTTAAACGCGTTTTCTCCTCGAGAGAAACATGATTAGCCCTAAAAACGTGATAGTTTAACCATGCCTGTTGTACATGTGTGCAAACACTCAGAGCCTTAAGATAGGGGTTTCACCAATGTGTTTTTTGGTGAGAAACCTTCTATTTCAAGGTTCTGTGCGTTTTCAGACAAGTACAATATGTATTTATAGTGTTTCTGATGAAATCCCTCCTTTTAATGCATTTTCTCACAGAAAACGAGTCTCTCGCCACATGGGAACATGGCTTTTTTGAAAAAGCATATTCTGGTCGAGAAATCGTGTTTTGAGCAATAAAAACGACTCCCGGCCTTATTTGGTTCACATTTGTACTTTTGGTAAGCCAGCCCGTATTCATAACGCACTAAACCTTTTTATCGCGTTAAACGCCTTTTCTCGACGAGAAAAGCACAATTTCATCAAAAACAAACAAAACAAGAAAAATGAATCTATTCAACAAGTCTGCAACACGTCCTTAAGAGTTACATGATTTCACCCAATGTCAATGTGTAATTTCTCCAGTTCTGATCATTTTTTAGGTTTGTTGGTAGCTTGGTCAATGCCAAAACACAGTGAGATCTTTTTATGGCTTTAAACGCGTTTTCTCCTCGAGAGAAACATGATTTCACTAAAAACGTTATAGTTTAACCATGCCTGTTGTACATGTGTGCAAACACTCAGAGCCTTAAGATAGGGGTTTCACCAATGTGTTTTTTGGTGAGAAACCTTCTATTTCAAGGTTCTGTGCGTTTTCAGACAAGTACAATATGTATTTATAGTGTTTCTGATGAAATCCCTCCTTTTAATGCATTTTCTCACAGAAAACGAGTCTCTCGCCATGGGAACATGGCTTTTTTGAAAAAGCATATTCTGGTCGAGAAATCGTGTTTTAAGCAATAAAAAAGACTCCCGGCCTTATTTAGTTCACATTTGTACTTTTGGTAAGCTAGCCCGTATTCATAACGCACTAAACCTTTTTATCGCGTTAAACGCCTTTTCTCGACGAGAAAAGCACAATTTCATCAAAAACAAACAAAACAAGAAAAATGAATCTATTCAACAAGTGTGCAACACGTCCTTAAGAGTTACATGATTTCACCCAATGTCAATATGTAATTTCTCCAGTTCTGATCATTTTTTAGGTTGTTGGTAGCTTGGTCAATGCCAAAACACAGTGAGATCTTTTTATGGCTTTAAACGCGTTTTCTCCTCGAGAGAAACATGATTTCACTAAAAACGTTATAGTTTAAACATGCCTGTTGTACATGTGCTCAAACACTCAGAGCCTTAAGATAGGGTTTCACCAATGTGTTTTTTGGTGAGAAACCTTCTATTTCAAGGTTCTGTGCGTTTTCCGACAAGTACAATATGTATTTATAGTGTTTCTGATGAAATCCCTCCTTTTAATGCATTTTCTCACAGAAAACGAGTCTCTCGCCATGGGAACATGGCTTTTTTGAAAAAGCATATTCTCGTCGAGAAATCGTGTTTTAAACAATAAAAACGACTCCCGGCCTTATTTAGTTCACATTTGTACTTTTGGTAAGCTAGCCCGTATTCATAACGCTCTAAACCTTTTTATCGCGTTAAACGCCTTTTCTCGACGAGAAAAGCACAATTTCATCAAAAACAAACAAAACAAGAAAAATGAATCTATTCAACAAGTCTGCAACACGTCCTTAAGAGTTACATGATTTCACCCAATGTCAATATGTAATTTCCCCAGTTCTGATCATTTTTTAGGTTGTTGGTAGCTTGGTCAATGCCAAAACATAGTGAGATCTTTTTATGGCTTTAAACGCGTTTTCTCCTCGAGAGAAACATGATTTCACTAAAAACGTTATAGTTTAAACATGCCTGTTTGTACATGTGTGCAAACACTCAGAGCAATAAGATAGGGGTTTCACCAATGTGTTTTTTGGTGAGAAACCTTCTATTTCAAGGTTCTGTGCGTTTTCAGACAAGTACAATATGTATTTATAGTGTTTCTCATGAAATCCCTCCTTTTAATGCATTTTCTCACAGAAAACGAGTCTCGCCATGGGAACATGGCTTTTTTGAAAAAGCATATTCTGGTCGAGAAATCGTGTTTTAAGCAATAAAAACGACTCCCGGCCTTATTTAGTTCACATTTGTACTTTTGGTAAGCTAGCCCGTATTCATAACGCACTAAACCTTTTTACCGCGTTAAACGCCTTTTCTCGACGAGAAAAGCACAATTTCATCAAAAACAAACAAAACAAGAAAAATGAATCTATTCAACAAGTCTGCAACACGTCCTTAAGAGTTACGTGATTTCACCCAATGTCAATATGTAATTTCTCCAGTTCTGATCATTTTTTAGGTTGTTGGTAGCTTGGTCAATGCCAAAACACAGTGAGATCTTTTTATGGCTTTAAACGCGTTTTCTCCTCGAGAGAAACATGATTTCACTAAAAACGTTATAGTTTAAACATGCCTGTTGTACATGTGCTCAAACACTCAGAGCCTTAAGATAGGGGTTTCACCAATGTGTTTTTTGGTGAGAAACCTTCTATTTCAAGGTTCTGTGCGTTTTCCGACAAGTACAATATGTATTTATAGTGTTTCTGATGAAATCCCTCCTTTTAATGCATTTTCTCACAGAAAACGAGTCTCTCGCCATGGGAACATGGCTTTTTTGAAAAAGCATATTCTCGTCGAGAAATCGTGTTTTAAACAATAAAAACGACTCCCGGCCTTATTTAGTTCACATTTGTACTTTTGGTAAGCTAGCCCGTATTCATAACGCTCTAAACCTTTTTATCGCGTTAAACGCCTTTTCTCGACGAGAAAAGCACAATTTCATCAAAAACAAACAAAACAAGAAAAATGAATCTATTCAACAAGTCTGCAACACGTCCTTAAGAGTTACATGATTTCACCCAATGTCAATATGTAATTTCTCCAGTTCTGATCATTTTTTAGGTTGTTGGTAGCTTGGTCAATGCCAAAACATAGTGAGATCTTTTTATGGCTTTAAACGCGTTTTCTCCTCGAGAGAAACATGATTTCACTAAAAACGTTATAGTTTAAACATGCCTGTTTGTACATGTATGCAAACACTCAGAGCCTTAAGATAGGGGTTTCACCAATGTGTTTTTTGGTGAGAAACCTTCTATTTCAAGGTTCTGTGCGTTTTCAGACAAGTACAATATGTATTTATAGTGTTTCTGATGAAATCCCTCCTTTTAATGCATTTTCTCACAGAAAACGAGTCTCTCGCCACATGGGAACATGGCTTTTTTGAAAAAGCATATTCTGGTCGAGAAATCGTGTTTTAAGCAATAAAAACGACTCCCGGCCTTATTTGGTTCACATTTGTACTTTTGGTAAGCCAGCCCGTATTCATAACGCACTAAACCTTTTTATCGCGTTAAACGCCTTTTCTCGACGAGAAAAGCACAATTTCATCAAAAACAAACAAAACAAGAAAAATGAATCTATTCAACAAGTCTGCAACACGTCCTTAAGAGTTACATGATTTCACCCAATGTCAATGTGTAATTTCTCCAGTTCTGATCATTTTTTAGGTTTGTTGGTAGCTTGGTCAATGCCAAAACACAGTGAGATCTTTTTATGGCTTTAAACGCGTTTTCTCCTCGAGAGAAACATGATTTCACTAAAAACGTTATAGTTTAACCATGCCTGTTGTACATGTGTGCAAACACTCAGAGCCTTAAGATAGGGGTTTCACCAATGTGTTTTTTGGTGAGAAACCTTCTATTTCAAGGTTCTGTGCGTTTTCCGACAAGTACAATATGTATTTATAGTGTTTCTGATGAAATCCCTCCTTTTAATGCATTTTCTCACAGAAAACGAGTCTCTCGCCATGGGAACATGGCTTTTTTGAAAAAGCATATTCTCGTCGAGAAATCGTGTTTTAAACAATAAAAACGACTCCCGGCCTTATTTAGTTCACATTTGTACTTTTGGTAAGCTAGCCCGTATTCATAACGCTCTAAACCTTTTTATCGCGTTAAACGCCTTTTCTCGACGAGAAAAGCACAATTTCATCAAAAACAAACAAAACAAGAAAAATGAATCTATTCAACAAGTCTGCAACACGTCCTTAAGAGTTACATGATTTCACCCAATGTCAATATGTAATTTCCCCAGTTCTGATCATTTTTTAGGTTGTTGGTAGCTTGGTCAATGCCAAAACATAGTGAGATCTTTTTATGGCTTTAAACGCGTTTTCTCCTCGAGAGAAACATGATTTCACTAAAAACGTTATAGTTTAAACATGCCTGTTTGTACATGTGTGCAAACACTCAGAGCAATAAGATAGGGGTTTCACCAATGTGTTTTTTGGTGAGAAACCTTCTATTTCAAGGTTCTGTGCGTTTTCAGACAAGTACAATATGTATTTATAGTGTTTCTCATGAAATCCCTCCTTTTAATGCATTTTCTCACAGAAAACGAGTCTCGCCATGGGAACATGGCTTTTTTGAAAAAGCATATTCTGGTCGAGAAATCGTGTTTTAAGCAATAAAAACGACTCCCGGCCTTATTTAGTTCACATTTGTACTTTTGGTAAGCTAGCCCGTATTCATAACGCACTAAACCTTTTTATCGCGTTAAACGCCTTTTCTCGACGAGAAAAGCACAATTTCATCAAAAACAAACAAAACAAGAAAAATGAATCTATTCAACAAGTCTGCAACACGTCCTTAAGAGTTACGTGATTTCACCCAATGTCAATATGTAATTTCTCCAGTTCTGATCATTTTTTAGGTTGTTGGTAGCTTGGTCAATGCCAAAACACAGTGAGATCTTTTTATGGCTTTAAACGCGTTTTCTCCTCGAGAGAAACATGATTTCACTAAAAACGTTATAGTTTAAACATGCCTGTTGTACATGTGCTCAAACACTCAGAGCCTTAAGATAGGGGTTTCACCAATGTGTTTTTTGGTGAGAAACCTTCTATTTCAAGGTTCTGTGCGTTTTCCGACAAGTACAATATGTATTTATAGTGTTTCTGATGAAATCCCTCCTTTTAATGCATTTTCTCACAGAAAACGAGTCTCTCGCCATGGGAACATGGCTTTTTTGAAAAAGCATATTCTCGTCGAGAAATCGTGTTTTAAACAATAAAAACGACTCCCGGCCTTATTTAGTTCACATTTGTACTTTTGGTAAGCTAGCCCGTATTCATAACGCTCTAAACCTTTTTATCGCGTTAAACGCCTTTTCTCGACGAGAAAAGCACAATTTCATCAAAAACAAACAAAACAAGAAAAATGAATCTATTCAACAAGTCTGCAACACGTCCTTAAGAGTTACATGATTTCACCCAATGTCAATATGTAATTTCTCCAGTTCTGATCATTTTTTAGGTTGTTGGTAGCTTGGTCAATGCCAAAACATAGTGAGATCTTTTTATGGCTTTAAACGCGTTTTCTCCTCGAGAGAAACATGATTTCACTAAAAACGTTATAGTTTAAACATGCCTGTTTGTACATGTATGCAAACACTCAGAGCCTTAAGATAGGGGTTTCACCAATGTGTTTTTTGGTGAGAAACCTTCTATTTCAAGGTTCTGTGCGTTTTCAGACAAGTACAATATGTATTTATAGTGTTTCTGATGAAATCCCTCCTTTTAATGCATTTTCTCACAGAAAACGAGTCTCTCGCCACATGGGAACATGGCTTTTTTGAAAAAGCATATTCTGGTCGAGAAATCGTGTTTTAAGCAATAAAAACGACTCCCGGCCTTATTTGGTTCACATTTGTACTTTTGGTAAGCCAGCCCGTATTCATAACGCACTAAACCTTTTTATCGCGTTAAACGCCTTTTCTCGACGAGAAAAGCACAATTTCATCAAAAACAAACAAAACAAGAAAAATGAATCTATTCAACAAGTCTGCAACACGTCCTTAAGAGTTACATGATTTCACCCAATGTCAATGTGTAATTTCTCCAGTTCTGATCATTTTTTAGGTTTGTTGGTAGCTTGGTCAATGCCAAAACACAGTGAGATCTTTTTATGGCTTTAAACGCGTTTTCTCCTCGAGAGAAACATGATTTCACTAAAAACGTTATAGTTTAACCATGCCTGTTGTACATGTGTGCAAACACTCAGAGCCTTAAGATAGGGGTTTCACCAATGTGTTTTTTGGTGAGAAACCTTCTATTTCAAGGTTCTGTGCGTTTTCAGACAAGTACAATATGTATTTATAGTGTTTCTGATGAAATCCCTCCTTTTAATGCATTTTCTCACAGAAAACGAGTCTCTCGCCATGGGAACATGGCTTTTTTGAAAAAGCATATTCTGGTCGAGAAATCGTGTTTTAAGCAATAAAAACGACTCCCGGCCTTATTTAGTTCACATTTGTACTTTTGGTAAGCTAGCCCGTATTCATAACGCACTAAACCTTTTTATCGCGTTAAACGCCTTTTCTCGACGAGAAAAGCACAATTTCATCAAAAACAAACAAAACAAGAAAAATGAATCTATTCAACAAGTCTGCAACACGTCCTTAAGAGTTACATGATTTCACCCAATGTCAATGTGTAATTTCTCCAGTTCTGATCATTTTTTAGGTTTGTTGGTAGCTTGGTCAATGCCAAAACACAGTGAGATCTTTTTATGGCTTTAAACGCGTTTTCTCCTCGAGAGAAACATGATTTCACTAAAAACGTTATAGTTTAACCATGCCTGTTGTACATGTGTGCAAACACTCAGAGCCTTAAGATAGGGGTTTCACCAATGTGTTTTTTGGTGAGAAACCTTCTATTTCAAGGTTCTGTGCGTTTTCAGACAAGTACAATATGTATTTATAGTGTTTCTGATGAAATCCCTCCTTTTAATGCATTTTCTCACAGAAAACGAGTCTCTCGCCATGGGAACATGGCTTTTTTGAAAAAGCATATTCTGGTCGAGAAATCGTGTTTTAAGCAATAAAAACGACTCCCGGCCTTATTTAGTTCACATTTGTACTTTTGGTAAGCTAGCCCGTATTCATAACGCACTAAACCTTTTTATCGCGTTAAACGCCTTTTCTCGACGAGAAAAGCACAATTTCATCAAAAACAAACAAAACAAGAAAAATGAATCTATTCAACAAGTCTGCAACACGTCCTTAAGAGTTACGTGATTTCACCCAATGTCAATATGTAATTTCTCCAGTTCTGATCATTTTTTAGGTTGTTGGTAGCTTGGTCAATGCCAAAACACAGTGAGATCTTTTTATGGCTTTAAACGCGTTTTCTCCTCGAGAGAAACATGATTTCACTAAAAACGTTATAGTTTAAACATGCCTGTTTGTACATGTATGCAAACACTCAGAGCCTTAAGATAGGGGTTTCACCAATGTGTTTTTTGGTGAGAAACCTTCTATTTCAAGGTTCTGTGCGTTTTCAGACAAGTACAATATGTATTTATAGTGTTTCTGATGAAATCCCTCCTTTTAATGCATTTTCTCACAGAAAACGAGTCTCTCGCCACATGGGAACATGGCTTTTTTTAAAAAGCATATTCTGGTCGAGAAATCGTGTCTTAAACAATAAAAACGACTCCCGGCCTTATTTAGTTCACATTTGTACTTTTGGTAAGCCAGCCCGTATTCATAACGCACTAAACCTTTTTATCGCGTTAAACGCCTTTTCTCGACGAGAAAAGCACAATTTCATCAAAAACAAACAAAACAAGAAAAATGAATCTATTCAACAAGTCTGCAACACGTCCTTAAGAGTTACGTGATTTCACCCAATGTCAATATGTAATTTCTCCAGTTCTGATCATTTTTTAGGTTGTTGGTAGCTTGGTCAATGCCAAAACACAGTGAGATCTTTTTATGGCTTTAAACGCGTTTTCTCCTCGAGAGAAACATGATTTCACTAAAAACGTTATAGTTTAAACATGCCTGTTTGTACATGTATGCAAACACTCAGAGCCTTAAGATAGGGGTTTCACCAATGTGTTTTTTGGTGAGAAACCTTCTATTTCAAGGTTCTGTGCGTTTTCAGACAAGTACAATATGTATTTATAGTGTTTCTGATGAAATCCCTCCTTTTAATGCATTTTCTCACAGAAAACGAGTCTCTCGCCACATGGGAACATTGCTTTTTTGAAAAAGCATATTCTGGTCGAGAAATCGTGTTTTAAGCAATAAAAACGACTCCCGGCCTTATTTGGTTCACATTTGTACTTTTGGTAAGCCAGCCCGTATTCATAACGCACTAAACCTTTTTATCGCGTTAAACGCCTTTTCTCGACGAGAAAAGCACAATTTCATCAAAAACAAACAAAACAAGAAAAATGAATCTATTCAACAAGTCTGCAACACGTCCTTAAGAGTTACATGATTTCACCCAATGTCAATGTGTAATTTCTCCAGTTCTGATCATTTTTTAGGTTTGTTGGTAGCTTGGTCAATGCCAAAACACAGTGAGATCTTTTTATGGCTTTAAACGCGTTTTCTCCTCGAGAGAAACATGATTTCACTAAAAACGTTATAGTTTAACCATGCCTGTTGTACATGTGTGCAAACACTCAGAGCCTTAAGATAGGGGTTTCACCAATGGGTTTTTTGGTGAGAAACCTTCTATTTCAAGGTTCTGTGCGTTTTCAGACAAGTACAATATGTATTTATAGTGTTTCTCATGAAATCCCTCCTTTTAATGCATTTTCTCACAGAAAACGAGTCTCTCGCCATGGGAACATGGCTTTTTTGAAAAAGCATATTCTGGTCGAGAAATCGTGTTTTAAGCAATAAAAACGACTCCCGGCCTTATTTAGTTCACATTTGTACTTTTGGTAAGCTAGCCCGTATTCATAACGCACTAAACCTTTTTATCGCGTTAAACGCCTTTTCTCGACGAGAAAAGCACAATTTCATCAAAAACAAACAAAACAAGAAAAATGAATCTATTCAACAAGTCTGCAACACGTCCTTAAGAGTTACGTGATTTCACCCAATGTCAATATGTAATTTCTCCAGTTCTGATCATTTTTTAGGTTGTTGGTAGCTTGGTCAATGCCAAAACACAGTGAGATCTTTTTATGGCTTTAAACGCGTTTTCTCCTCGAGAGAAACATGATTTCACTAAAAACGTTATAGTTTAAACATGCCTGTTTGTACATGTGTGCAAACACTCAGAGCCTTAAGATAGGGGTTTCACCAATGTGTTTTTTGGTGAGAAACCTTCTATTTCAAGGTTCTGTGCGTTTTCAGACAAGTACAATATGTATTTATAGTGTTTCTCATGAAATCCCTCCTTTTAATGCATTTTCTCACAGAAAACGAGTCTCGCCATGGGAACATGGCTTTTTTGAAAAAGCATATTCTGGTCGAGAAATCGTGTTTTAAGCAATAAAAACGACTCCCGGCCTTATTTAGTTCACATTTGTACTTTTGGTAAGCTAGCCCGTATTCATAACGCACTAAACCTTTTTATCGCGTTAAACGCCTTTTCTCGACGAGAAAAGCACAATTTCATCAAAAACAAACAAAACAAGAAAAATGAATCTATTCAACAAGTCTGCAACACGTCCTTAAGAGTTACGTGATTTCACCCAATGTCAATATGTAATTTCTCCAGTTCTGATCATTTTTTAGGTTGTTGGTAGCTTGGTCAATGCCAAAACACAGTGAGATCTTTTTATGGCTTTAAACGCGTTTTCTCCTCGAGAGAAACATGATTTCACTAAAAACGTTATAGTTTAAACATGCCTGTTTGTACATGTGTGCAAACACTCAGAGCCTTAAGATAGGGGTTTCACCAATGTGTTTTTTGGTGAGAAACCTTCTATTTCAAGGTTCTGTGCGTTTTCAGACAAGTACAATATGTATTTATAGTGTTTCTCATGAAATCCCTCCTTTTAATGCATTTTCTCACAGAAAACGAGTCTCGCCATGGGAACATGGCTTTTTTGAAAAAGCATATTCTGGTCGAGAAATCGTGTTTTAAGCAATAAAAACGACTCCCGGCCTTATTTAGTTCACATTTGTACTTTTGGTAAGCTAGCCCGTATTCATAACGCACTAAACCTTTTTATCGCGTTAAACGCCTTTTCTCGACGAGAAAAGCACAATTTCATCAAAAACAAACAAAACAAGAAAAATGAATCTATTCAACAAGTCTGCAACACGTCCTTAAGAGTTACGTGATTTCACCCAATGTCAATATGTAATTTCTCCAGTTCTGATCATTTTTTAGGTTGTTGGTAGCTTGGTCAATGCCAAAACACAGTGAGATCTTTTTATGGCTTTAAACGCGTTTTCTCCTCGAGAGAAACATGATTTCACTAAAAACGTTATAGTTTAAACATGCCTGTTTGTACATGTATGCAAACACTCAGAGCCTTAAGATAGGGGTTTCACCAATGTGTTTTTTGGTGAGAAACCTTCTATTTCAAGGTTCTGTGCGTTTTCAGACAAGTACAATATGTATTTATAGTGTTTCTGATGAAATCCCTCCTTTTAATGCATTTTCTCACAGAAAACGAGTCTCTCGCCACATGGGAACATGGCTTTTTTGAAAAAGCATATTCTGGTCGAGAAATCGTGTTTTAAGCAATAAAAACGACTCCCGGCCTTATTTGGTTCACATTTGTACTTTTGGTAAGCCAGCCCGTATTCATAACGCACTAAACCTTTTTATCGCGTTAAACGCCTTTTCTCGACGAGAAAAGCACAATTTCATCAAAAACAAACAAAACAAGAAAAATGAATCTATTCAACAAGTCTGCAACACGTCCTTAAGAGTTACGTGATTTCACCCAATGTCAATGTGTAATTTCTCCAGTTCTGATCATTTTTTAGGTTTGTTGGTAGCTTGGTCAATGCCAAAACACAGTGAGATCTTTTTATGGCTTTAAACGCGTTTTCTCCTCGAGAGAAACATGATTTCACTAAAAACGTTATAGTTTAACCATGCCTGTTGTACATGTGTGCAAACACTCAGAGCCTTAAGATAGGGGTTTCACCAATGTGTTTTTTGGTGAGAAACCTTCTATTTCAAGGTTCTGTGCGTTTTCAGACAAGTACAATATGTATTTATAGTGTTTCTGATGAAATCCCTCCTTTTAATGCATTTTCTCACAGAAAACGAGTCTCTCGCCATGGGAACATGGCTTTTTTGAAAAAGCATATTCTGGTCGAGAAATCGTATTTTAAGCAATAAAAACGACTCCCGGCCTTATTTAGTTCACATTTGTACTTTTGGTAAGCTAGCCCGTATTCATAACGCACTAAACCTTTTTATCGCGTTAAACGCCTTTTCTCGACGAGAAAAGCAATTTCATCAAAAACAAACAAAACAAGAAAAATGAATCTATTCAACAAGTCTGCAACACGTCCTTAAGAGTTACATGATTTCACCCAATGTCAATATGTAATTTCTCCAGTTCTGATCATTTTTTAGGTTGTTGGTAGCTTGGTCAATGCCAAAACACAGTGAGATCTTTTTATGGCTTTAAACGCGTTTTCTCCTCGAGAGAAACATGATTTCACTAAAAACGTTATAGTTTAAACATGCCTGTTGTACATGTGCTCAAACACTCAGAGCCTTAAGATAGGGGTTTCACCAATGTGTTTTTTGGTGAGAAACCTTCTATTTCAAGGTTCTGTGCGTTTTCCGACAAGTACAATATGTATTTATAGTGTTTCTGATGAAATCCCTCCTTTTAATGCATTTTCTCACAGAAAACGAGTCTCTCGCCATGGGAACATGGCTTTTTTGAAAAAGCATATTCTGGTCGAGAAATCGTGTTTTAAGCAATAAAAACGACTCCCGGCCTTATTTAGTTCACATTTGTACTTTTGGTAAGCTAGCCCGTATTCATAACGCACTAAACCTTTTTATCGCGTTAAACGCCTTTTCTCGACGAGAAAAGCACAATTTCATCAAAAACAAACAAAACAAGAAAAATGAATCTATTCAACAAGTCTGCAACACGTCCTTAAGAGTTACGTGATTTCACCCAATGTCAATATGTAATTTCTCCAGTTCTGATCATTTTTTAGGTTGTTGGTAGCTTGGTCAATGCCAAAACACAGTGAGATCTTTTTATGGCTTTAAACGCGTTTTCTCCTCGAGAGAAACATGATTTCACTAAAAACGTTATAGTTTAAACATGCCTGTTTGTACATGTATGCAAACACTCAGAGCCTTAAGATAGGGGTTTCACCAATGTGTTTTTTGGTGAGAAACCTTCTATTTCAAGGTTCTGTGCGTTTTCAGACAAGTACAATATGTATTTATAGTGTTTCTGATGAAATCCCTCCTTTTAATGCATTTTCTCACAGAAAACGAGTCTCTCGCCACATGGGAACATGGCTTTTTTTAAAAAGCATATTCTGGTCGAGAAATCGTGTTTTAAGCAATAAAAACGACTCCCGGCCTTATTTAGTTCACATTTGTACTTTTGGTAAGCCAGCCCGTATTCATAACGCACTAAACCTTTTTATCGCGTTAAACGCCTTTTCTCGACGAGAAAAGCACAATTTCATCAAAAACAAACAAAACAAGAAAAATGAATCTATTCAACAAGTCTGCAACACGTCCTTAAGAGTTACGTGATTTCACCCAATGTCAATATGTAATTTCTCCAGTTCTGATCATTTTTTAGGTTGTTGGTAGCTTGGTCAATGCCAAAACACAGTGAGATCTTTTTATGGCTTTAAACGCGTTTTCTCCTCGAGAGAAACATGATTTCACTAAAAACGTTATAGTTTAACCATGCCTGTTGTACATGTGTGCAAACACTCAGAGCCTTAAGATAGGGGTTTCACCAATGTGTTTTTTGGTGAGAAACCTTCTATTTCAAGGTTCTGTGCGTTTTCAGACAAGTACAATATGTATTTATAGTGTTTCTCATGAAATCCCTCCTTTTAATGCATTTTCTCACAGAAAACGAGTCTCTCGCCATGGGAACATGGCTTTTTTGAAAAAGCATATTCTGGTCGAGAAATCGTGTTTTAAGCAATAAAAACGACTCCCGGCCTTATTTAGTTCACATTTGTACTTTTGGTAAGCTAGCCCGTATTCATAACGCACTAAACCTTTTTATCGCGTTAAACGCCTTTTCTCGACGAGAAAAGCACAATTTCATCAAAAACAAACAAAACAAGAAAAATGAATCTATTCAACAAGTCTGCAACACGTCCTTAAGAGTTACATGATTTCACCCAATGTCAATATGTAATTTCTCCAGTTCTGATCATTTTTTAGGTTGTTGGTAGCTTGGTCAATGCCAAAACACAGTGAGATCTTTTTATGGCTTTAAACGCGTTTTCTCCTCGAGAGAAACATGATTTCACTAAAAACGTTATAGTTTAAACATGCCTGTTGTACATGTGCTCAAACACTCAGAGCCTTAAGATAGGGGTTTCACCAATGTGTTTTTTGGTGAGAAACCTTCTATTTCAAGGTTCTGTGCGTTTTCCGACAAGTACAATATGTATTTATAGTGTTTCTGATGAAATCCCTCCTTTTAATGCATTTTCTCACAGAAAACGAGTCTCTCGCCATGGGAACATGGCTTTTTTGAAAAAGCATATTCTGGTCGAGAAATCGTGTTTTAAGCAATAAAAACGACTCCCGGCCTTATTTAGTTCACATTTGTACTTTTGGTAAGCTAGCCCGTATTCATAACGCACTAAACCTTTTTATCGCGTTAAACGCCTTTTCTCGACGAGAAAAGCACAATTTCATCAAAAACAAACAAAACAAGAAAAATGAATCTATTCAACAAGTCTGCAACACGTCCTTAAGAGTTACGTGATTTCACCCAATGTCAATATGTAATTTCTCCAGTTCTGATCATTTTTTAGGTTGTTGGTAGCTTGGTCAATGCCAAAACACAGTGAGATCTTTTTATGGCTTTAAACGCGTTTTCTCCTCGAGAGAAACATGATTTCACTAAAAACGTTATAGTTTAAACATGCCTGTTTGTACATGTATGCAAACACTCAGAGCCTTAAGATAGGGGTTTCACCAATGTGTTTTTTGGTGAGAAACCTTCTATTTCAAGGTTCTGTGCGTTTTCAGACAAGTACAATATGTATTTATAGTGTTTCTGATGAAATCCCTCCTTTTAATGCATTTTCTCACAGAAAACGAGTCTCTCGCCACATGGGAACATGGCTTTTTTTAAAAAGCATATTCTGGTCGAGAAATCGTGTTTTAAGCAATAAAAACGACTCCCGGCCTTATTTAGTTCACATTTGTACTTTTGGTAAGCCAGCCCGTATTCATAACGCACTAAACCTTTTTATCGCGTTAAACGCCTTTTCTCGACGAGAAAAGCACAATTTCATCAAAAACAAACAAAACAAGAAAAATGAATCTATTCAACAAGTCTGCAACACGTCCTTAAGAGTTACGTGATTTCACCCAATGTCAATATGTAATTTCTCCAGTTCTGATCATTTTTTAGGTTGTTGGTAGCTTGGTCAATGCCAAAACACAGTGAGATCTTTTTATGGCTTTAAACGCGTTTTCTCCTCGAGAGAAACATGATTTCACTAAAAACGTTATAGTTTAAACATGCCTGTTTGTACATGTATGCAAACACTCAGAGCCTTAAGATAGGGGTTTCACCAATGTGTTTTTTGGTGAGAAACCTTCTATTTCAAGGTTCTGTGCGTTTTCAGACAAGTACAATATGTATTTATAGTGTTTCTCATGAAATCCCTCCTTTTAATGCATTTTCTCACAGAAAACGAGTCTCTCGCCACATGGGAACATGGCTTTTTTGAAAAAGCATATTCTGGTCGAGAAATCGTGTTTTAAGCAATAAAAACGACTCCCGGCCTTATTTGGTTCACATTTGTACTTTTGGTAAGCCAGCCCATATTCATAACGCACTAAACCTTTTTATCGCGTTAAACGCCTTTTCTCGACGAGAAAAGCACAATTTCATCAAAAACAAACAAAACAAGAAAAATGAATCTATTCAACAAGTCTGCAACACGTCCTTAAGAGTTACATGATTTCACCCAATGTCAATGTGTAATTTCTCCAGTTCTGATCATTTTTTAGGTTTGTTGGTAGCTTGGTCAATGCCAAAACACAGTGAGATCTTTTTATGGCTTTAAACGCGTTTTCTCCTCGAGAGAAACATGATTTCACTAAAAACGTTATAGTTTAACCATGCCTGTTGTACATGTGTGCAAACACTCAGAGCCTTAAGATAGGGCTTTCACCAATGTGTTTTTTGGTGAAAAACCTTCTATTTCAAGGTTCTGTGCGTTTTCAGACAAGTACAATATGTATTTATAGTGTTTCTGATGAAATCCCTCCTTTTAATGCATTTTCTCACAGAAAACGAGTCTCTCGCCATGGGAACATGGCTTTTTTGAAAAAGCATATTCTGGTCGAGAAATCGTGTTTTAAGCAATAAAAACGACTCCCGGCCTTATTTAGTTCACATTTGTACTTTTGGTAAGCTAGCCCGTATTCATAACGCACTAAACCTTTTTATCGCGTTAAACGCCTTTTCTCGACGAGAAAAGCACAATTTCATCAAAAACAAACAAAACAAGAAAAATGAATCTATTCAACAAGTCTGCAACACGTCCTTAAGAGTTACGTGATTTCACCCAATGTCAATATGTAATTTCTCCAGTTCTGATCATTTTTTAGGTTGTTGGTAGCTTGGTCAATGCCAAAACACAGTGAGATCTTTTTATGGCTTTAAACGCGTTTTCTCCTCGAGAGAAACATGATTTCACTAAAAACGTTATAGTTTAAACATGCCTGTTTGTACATGTATGCAAACACTCAGAGCCTTAAGATAGGGGTTTCACCAATGTGTTTTTTGGTGAGAAACCTTCTATTTCAAGGTTCTGTGCGTTTTCAGACAAGTACAATATGTATTTATAGTGTTTCTGATGAAATCCCTCCTTTTAATGCATTTTCTCACAGAAAACGAGTCTCTCGCCACATGGGAACATGGCTTTTTTTAAAAAGCATATTCTGGTCGAGAAATCGTGTCTTAAACAATAAAAACGACTCCCGGCCTTATTTAGTTCACATTTGTACTTTTGGTAAGCCAGCCCGTATTCATAACGCACTAAACCTTTTTATCGCGTTAAACGCCTTTTCTCGACGAGAAAAGCACAATTTCATCAAAAACAAACAAAACAAGAAAAATGAATCTATTCAACAAGTCTGCAACACGTCCTTAAGAGTTACGTGATTTCACCCAATGTCAATATGTAATTTCTCCAGTTCTGATCATTTTTTAGGTTGTTGGTAGCTTGGTCAATGCCAAAACACAGTGAGATCTTTTTATGGCTTTAAACGCGTTTTCTCCTCGAGAGAAACATGATTTCACTAAAAACGTTATAGTTTAAACATGCCTGTTTGTACATGTATGCAAACACTCAGAGCCTTAAGATAGGGGTTTCACCAATGTGTTTTTTGGTGAGAAACCTTCTATTTCAAGGTTCTGTGCGTTTTCAGACAAGTACAATATGTATTTATAGTGTTTCTGATGAAATCCCTCCTTTTAATGCATTTTCTCACAGAAAACGAGTCTCTCGCCACATGGGAACATTGCTTTTTTGAAAAAGCATATTCTGGTCGAGAAATCGTGTTTTAAGCAATAAAAACGACTCCCGGCCTTATTTGGTTCACATTTGTACTTTTGGTAAGCCAGCCCGTATTCATAACGCACTAAACCTTTTTATCGCGTTAAACGCCTTTTCTCGACGAGAAAAGCACAATTTCATCAAAAACAAACAAAACAAGAAAAATGAATCTATTCAACAAGTCTGCAACACGTCCTTAAGAGTTACATGATTTCACCCAATGTCAATGTGTAATTTCTCCAGTTCTGATCATTTTTTAGGTTTGTTGGTAGCTTGGTCAATGCCAAAACACAGTGAGATCTTTTTATGGCTTTAAACGCGTTTTCTCCTCGAGAGAAACATGATTTCACTAAAAACGTTATAGTTTAACCATGCCTGTTGTACATGTGTGCAAACACTCAGAGCCTTAAGATAGGGGTTTCACCAATGGGTTTTTTGGTGAGAAACCTTCTATTTCAAGGTTCTGTGCGTTTTCAGACAAGTACAATATGTATTTATAGTGTTTCTCATGAAATCCCTCCTTTTAATGCATTTTCTCACAGAAAACGAGTCTCTCGCCATGGGAACATGGCTTTTTTGAAAAAGCATATTCTGGTCGAGAAATCGTGTTTTAAGCAATAAAAACGACTCCCGGCCTTATTTAGTTCACATTTGTACTTTTGGTAAGCTAGCCCGTATTCATAACGCACTAAACCTTTTTATCGCGTTAAACGCCTTTTCTCGACGAGAAAAGCACAATTTCATCAAAAACAAACAAAACAAGAAAAATGAATCTATTCAACAAGTCTGCAACACGTCCTTAAGAGTTACGTGATTTCACCCAATGTCAATATGTAATTTCTCCAGTTCTGATCATTTTTTAGGTTGTTGGTAGCTTGGTCAATGCCAAAACACAGTGAGATCTTTTTATGGCTTTAAACGCGTTTTCTCCTCGAGAGAAACATGATTTCACTAAAAACGTTATAGTTTAAACATGCCTGTTTGTACATGTGTGCAAACACTCAGAGCCTTAAGATAGGGGTTTCACCAATGTGTTTTTTGGTGAGAAACCTTCTATTTCAAGGTTCTGTGCGTTTTCAGACAAGTACAATATGTATTTATAGTGTTTCTCATGAAATCCCTCCTTTTAATGCATTTTCTCACAGAAAACGAGTCTCGCCATGGGAACATGGCTTTTTTGAAAAAGCATATTCTGGTCGAGAAATCGTGTTTTAAGCAATAAAAACGACTCCCGGCCTTATTTAGTTCACATTTGTACTTTTGGTAAGCTAGCCCGTATTCATAACGCACTAAACCTTTTTATCGCGTTAAACGCCTTTTCTCGACGAGAAAAGCACAATTTCATCAAAAACAAACAAAACAAGAAAAATGAATCTATTCAACAAGTCTGCAACACGTCCTTAAGAGTTACGTGATTTCACCCAATGTCAATATGTAATTTCTCCAGTTCTGATCATTTTTTAGGTTGTTGGTAGCTTGGTCAATGCCAAAACACAGTGAGATCTTTTTATGGCTTTAAACGCGTTTTCTCCTCGAGAGAAACATGATTTCACTAAAAACGTTATAGTTTAAACATGCCTGTTTGTACATGTGTGCAAACACTCAGAGCCTTAAGATAGGGGTTTCACCAATGTGTTTTTTGGTGAGAAACCTTCTATTTCAAGGTTCTGTGCGTTTTCAGACAAGTACAATATGTATTTATAGTGTTTCTCATGAAATCCCTCCTTTTAATGCATTTTCTCACAGAAAACGAGTCTCGCCATGGGAACATGGCTTTTTTGAAAAAGCATATTCTGGTCGAGAAATCGTGTTTTAAGCAATAAAAACGACTCCCGGCCTTATTTAGTTCACATTTGTACTTTTGGTAAGCTAGCCCGTATTCATAACGCACTAAACCTTTTTATCGCGTTAAACGCCTTTTCTCGACGAGAAAAGCACAATTTCATCAAAAACAAACAAAACAAGAAAAATGAATCTATTCAACAAGTCTGCAACACGTCCTTAAGAGTTACGTGATTTCACCCAATGTCAATATGTAATTTCTCCAGTTCTGATCATTTTTTAGGTTGTTGGTAGCTTGGTCAATGCCAAAACACAGTGAGATCTTTTTATGGCTTTAAACGCGTTTTCTCCTCGAGAGAAACATGATTTCACTAAAAACGTTATAGTTTAAACATGCCTGTTTGTACATGTATGCAAACACTCAGAGCCTTAAGATAGGGGTTTCACCAATGTGTTTTTTGGTGAGAAACCTTCTATTTCAAGGTTCTGTGCGTTTTCAGACAAGTACAATATGTATTTATAGTGTTTCTGATGAAATCCCTCCTTTTAATGCATTTTCTCACAGAAAACGAGTCTCTCGCCACATGGGAACATGGCTTTTTTGAAAAAGCATATTCTGGTCGAGAAATCGTGTTTTAAGCAATAAAAACGACTCCCGGCCTTATTTGGTTCACATTTGTACTTTTGGTAAGCCAGCCCGTATTCATAACGCACTAAACCTTTTTATCGCGTTAAACGCCTTTTCTCGACGAGAAAAGCACAATTTCATCAAAAACAAACAAAACAAGAAAAATGAATCTATTCAACAAGTCTGCAACACGTCCTTAAGAGTTACGTGATTTCACCCAATGTCAATGTGTAATTTCTCCAGTTCTGATCATTTTTTAGGTTTGTTGGTAGCTTGGTCAATGCCAAAACACAGTGAGATCTTTTTATGGCTTTAAACGCGTTTTCTCCTCGAGAGAAACATGATTTCACTAAAAACGTTATAGTTTAACCATGCCTGTTGTACATGTGTGCAAACACTCAGAGCCTTAAGATAGGGGTTTCACCAATGTGTTTTTTGGTGAGAAACCTTCTATTTCAAGGTTCTGTGCGTTTTCAGACAAGTACAATATGTATTTATAGTGTTTCTGATGAAATCCCTCCTTTTAATGCATTTTCTCACAGAAAACGAGTCTCTCGCCATGGGAACATGGCTTTTTTGAAAAAGCATATTCTGGTCGAGAAATCGTATTTTAAGCAATAAAAACGACTCCCGGCCTTATTTAGTTCACATTTGTACTTTTGGTAAGCTAGCCCGTATTCATAACGCACTAAACCTTTTTATCGCGTTAAACGCCTTTTCTCGACGAGAAAAGCAATTTCATCAAAAACAAACAAAACAAGAAAAATGAATCTATTCAACAAGTCTGCAACACGTCCTTAAGAGTTACATGATTTCACCCAATGTCAATATGTAATTTCTCCAGTTCTGATCATTTTTTAGGTTGTTGGTAGCTTGGTCAATGCCAAAACACAGTGAGATCTTTTTATGGCTTTAAACGCGTTTTCTCCTCGAGAGAAACATGATTTCACTAAAAACGTTATAGTTTAAACATGCCTGTTGTACATGTGCTCAAACACTCAGAGCCTTAAGATAGGGGTTTCACCAATGTGTTTTTTGGTGAGAAACCTTCTATTTCAAGGTTCTGTGCGTTTTCCGACAAGTACAATATGTATTTATAGTGTTTCTGATGAAATCCCTCCTTTTAATGCATTTTCTCACAGAAAACGAGTCTCTCGCCATGGGAACATGGCTTTTTTGAAAAAGCATATTCTGGTCGAGAAATCGTGTTTTAAGCAATAAAAACGACTCCCGGCCTTATTTAGTTCACATTTGTACTTTTGGTAAGCTAGCCCGTATTCATAACGCACTAAACCTTTTTATCGCGTTAAACGCCTTTTCTCGACGAGAAAAGCACAATTTCATCAAAAACAAACAAAACAAGAAAAATGAATCTATTCAACAAGTCTGCAACACGTCCTTAAGAGTTACGTGATTTCACCCAATGTCAATATGTAATTTCTCCAGTTCTGATCATTTTTTAGGTTGTTGGTAGCTTGGTCAATGCCAAAACACAGTGAGATCTTTTTATGGCTTTAAACGCGTTTTCTCCTCGAGAGAAACATGATTTCACTAAAAACGTTATAGTTTAAACATGCCTGTTTGTACATGTATGCAAACACTCAGAGCCTTAAGATAGGGGTTTCACCAATGTGTTTTTTGGTGAGAAACCTTCTATTTCAAGGTTCTGTGCGTTTTCAGACAAGTACAATATGTATTTATAGTGTTTCTGATGAAATCCCTCCTTTTAATGCATTTTCTCACAGAAAACGAGTCTCTCGCCACATGGGAACATGGCTTTTTTTAAAAAGCATATTCTGGTCGAGAAATCGTGTTTTAAGCAATAAAAACGACTCCCGGCCTTATTTAGTTCACATTTGTACTTTTGGTAAGCCAGCCCGTATTCATAACGCACTAAACCTTTTTATCGCGTTAAACGCCTTTTCTCGACGAGAAAAGCACAATTTCATCAAAAACAAACAAAACAAGAAAAATGAATCTATTCAACAAGTCTGCAACACGTCCTTAAGAGTTACGTGATTTCACCCAATGTCAATATGTAATTTCTCCAGTTCTGATCATTTTTTAGGTTGTTGGTAGCTTGGTCAATGCCAAAACACAGTGAGATCTTTTTATGGCTTTAAACGCGTTTTCTCCTCGAGAGAAACATGATTTCACTAAAAACGTTATAGTTTAACCATGCCTGTTGTACATGTGTGCAAACACTCAGAGCCTTAAGATAGGGGTTTCACCAATGTGTTTTTTGGTGAGAAACCTTCTATTTCAAGGTTCTGTGCGTTTTCAGACAAGTACAATATGTATTTATAGTGTTTCTCATGAAATCCCTCCTTTTAATGCATTTTCTCACAGAAAACGAGTCTCTCGCCATGGGAACATGGCTTTTTTGAAAAAGCATATTCTGGTCGAGAAATCGTGTTTTAAGCAATAAAAACGACTCCCGGCCTTATTTAGTTCACATTTGTACTTTTGGTAAGCTAGCCCGTATTCATAACGCACTAAACCTTTTTATCGCGTTAAACGCCTTTTCTCGACGAGAAAAGCACAATTTCATCAAAAACAAACAAAACAAGAAAAATGAATCTATTCAACAAGTCTGCAACACGTCCTTAAGAGTTACGTGATTTCACCCAATGTCAATATGTAATTTCTCCAGTTCTGATCATTTTTTAGGTTGTTGGTAGCTTGGTCAATGCCAAAACACAGTGAGATCTTTTTATGGCTTTAAACGCGTTTTCTCCTCGAGAGAAACATGATTTCACTAAAAACGTTATAGTTTAAACATGCCTGTTTGTACATGTATGCAAACACTCAGAGCCTTAAGATAGGGGTTTCACCAATGTGTTTTTTGGTGAGAAACCTTCTATTTCAAGGTTCTGTGCGTTTTCAGACAAGTACAATATGTATTTATAGTGTTTCTGATGAAATCCCTCCTTTTAATGCATTTTCTCACAGAAAACGAGTCTCTCGCCACATGGGAACATGGCTTTTTTGAAAAAGCATATTCTGGTCGAGAAATCGTGTTTTAAGCAATAAAAACGACTCCCGGCCTTATTTGGTTCACATTTGTACTTTTGGTAAGCCAGCCCGTATTCATAACGCACTAAACCTTTTTATCGCGTTAAACGCCTTTTCTCGACGAGAAAAGCAATTTCATCAAAAACAAACAAAACAAGAAAAATGAATCTATTCAACAAGTCTGCAACACGTCCTTAAGAGTTACATGATTTCACCCAATGTCAATATGTAATTTCTCCAGTTCTGATCATTTTTTAGGTTGTTGGTAGCTTGGTCAATGCCAAAACACAGTGAGATCTTTTTATGGCTTTAAACGCGTTTTCTCCTCGAGAGAAACATGATTTCACTAAAAACGTTATAGTTTAAACATGCCTGTTGTACATGTGCTCAAACACTCAGAGCCTTAAGATAGGGGTTTCACCAATGTGTTTTTTGGTGAGAAACCTTCTATTTCAAGGTTCTGTGCGTTTTCAGACAAGTACAATATGTATTTATAGTGTTTCTGATGAAATCCCTCCTTTTAATGCATTTTCTCACAGAAAACGAGTCTCTCGCCATGGGAACATGGCTTTTTTGAAAAAGCATATTCTGGTCGAGAAATCGTGTTTTAAGCAATAAAAACGACTCCCGGCCTTATTTAGTTCACATTTGTAGTTTTGGTAAGCTAGCCCGTATTCATAACGCACTAAACCTTTTTATCGCGTTAAACGCCTTTTCTCGACGAGAAAAGCACAATTTCATCAAAAACAAACAAAACAAGAAAAATGAATCTATTCAACAAGTCTGCAACACGTCCTTAAGAGTTACGTGATTTCACCCAATGTCAATATGTAATTTCTCCAGTTCTGATCATTTTTTAGGTTGTTGGTAGCTTGGTCAATGCCAAAACACAGTGAGATCTTTTTATGGCTTTAAACGCGTTTTCTCCTCGAGAGAAACATGATTTCACTAAAAACGTTATAGTTTAAACATGCCTGTTTGTACATGTATGCAAACACTCAGAGCCTTAAGATAGGGGTTTCACCAATGTGTTTTTTGGTGAGAAACCTTCTATTTCAAGGTTCTGTGCGTTTTCAGACAAGTACAATATGTATTTATAGTGTTTCTCATGAAATCCCTCCTTTTAATGCATTTTCTCACAGAAAACGAGTCTCTCGCCACATGGGAACATGGCTTTTTTTAAAAAGCATATTCTGGTCGAGAAATCGTGTTTTAAGCAATAAAAACGACTCCCGGCCTTATTTGGTTCACATTTGTACTTTTGGTAAGCCAGCCCGTATTCATAACGCACTAAACCTTTTTATCGCGTTAAACGCCTTTTCTCGACGAGAAAAGCACAATTTCATCAAAAACAAACAAAACAAGAAAAATGAATCTATTCAACAAGTCTGCAACACGTCCTTAAGAGTTACATGATTTCACCCAATGTCAATGTGTAATTTCTCCAGTTCTGATCATTTTTTAGGTTTGTTGGTAGCTTGGTCAATGCCAAAACACAGTGAGATCTTTTTATGGCTTTAAACGCGTTTTCTCCTCGAGAGAAACATGATTTCACTAAAAACGTTATAGTTTAACCATGCCTGTTGTACATGTGTGCAAACACTCCGAGCCTTAAGATAGGGGTTTCACCAATGTGTTTTTTGGTGAGAAACCTTCTATTTCAAGGTTCTGTGCGTTTTCAGACAAGTACAATATGTATTTATAGTGTTTCTCATGAAATCCCTCCTTTTAATGCATTTTCTCACAGAAAACGAGTCTCTCGCCATGGGAACATGGCTTTTTTGAAAAAGCATATTGTGGTCGAGAAATCGTGTTTTAAGCAATAAAAACGACTCCCGGCCTTATTTAGTTCACATTTGTACTTTTGGTAAGCTAGCCCGTATTCATAACGCACTAAACCTTTTTATCGCGTTAAACGCCTTTTCTCGACGAGAAAAGCACAATTTCATCAAAAACAAACAAAACAAGAAAAATGAATCTATTCAACAAGTCTGCAACACGTCCTTAAGAGTTACGTGATTTCACCCAATGTCAATATGTAATTTCTCCAGTTCTGATCATTTTTTAGGTTGTTGGTAGCTTGGTCAATGCCAAAACACAGTGAGATCTTTTTATGGCTTTAAACGCGTTTTCTCCTCGAGAGAAACATGATTTCACTAAAAACGTTATAGTTTAAACATGCCTGTTTGTACATGTGTGCAAACACTCAGAGCCTTAAGATAGGGGTTTCACCAATGTGTTTTTTGGTGAGAAACCTTCTATTTCAAGGTTCTGTGCGTTTTCAGACAAGTACAATATGTATTTATAGTGTTTCTCATGAAATCCCTCCTTTTAATGCATTTTCTCACAGAAAACGAGTCTCGCCATGGGAACATGGCTTTTTTGAAAAAGCATATTCTGGTCGAGAAATCGTGTTTTAAGCAATAAAAACGACTCCCGGCCTTATTTAGTTCACATTTGTACTTTTGGTAAGCTAGCCCGTATTCATAACGCACTAAACCTTTTTATCGCGTTAAACGCCTTTTCTCGACGAGAAAAGCACAATTTCATCAAAAACAAACAAAACAAGAAAAATGAATCTATTCAACAAGTCTGCAACACGTCCTTAAGAGTTACGTGATTTCACCCAATGTCAATATGTAATTTCTCCAGTTCTGATCATTTTTTAGGTTGTTGGTAGCTTGGTCAATGCCAAAACACAGTGAGATCTTTTTATGGCTTTAAACGCGTTTTCTCCTCGAGAGAAACATGATTTCACTAAAAACGTTATAGTTTAAACATGCCTGTTTGTACATGTATGCAAACACTCAGAGCCTTAAGATAGGGGTTTCACCAATGTGTTTTTTGGTGAGAAACCTTCTATTTCAAGGTTCTGTGCGTTTTCAGACAAGTACAATATGTATTTATAGTGTTTCTGATGAAATCCCTCCTTTTAATGCATTTTCTCACAGAAAACGAGTCTCTCGCCACATGGGAACATGGCTTTTTTGAAAAAGCATATTCTGGTCGAGAAATCGTGTTTTAAGCAATAAAAACGACTCCCGGCCTTATTTGGTTCACATTTGTACTTTTGGTAAGCCAGCCCGTATTCATAACGCACTAAACCTTTTTATCGCGTTAAACGCCTTTTCTCGACGAGAAAAGCACAATTTCATCAAAAACAAACAAAACAAGAAAAATGAATCTATTCAACAAGTCTGCAACACGTCCTTAAGAGTTACATGATTTCACCCAATGTCAATGTGTAATTTCTCCAGTTCTGATCATTTTTTAGGTTTGTTGGTAGCTTGGTCAATGCCAAAACACAGTGAGATCTTTTTATGGCTTTAAACGCGTTTTCTCCTCGAGAGAAACATGATTTCACTAAAAACGTTATAGTTTAAACATGCCTGTTGTACATGTGCTCAAACACTCAGAGCCTTAAGATAGGGGTTTCACCAATGTGTTTTTTGGTGAGAAACCTTCTATTTCAAGGTTCTGTGCGTTTTCCGACAAGTACAATATGTATTTATAGTGTTTCTGATGAAATCCCTCCTTTTAATGCATTTTCTCACAGAAAACGAGTCTCTCGCCATGGGAACATGGCTTTTTTGAAAAAGCATATTCTGGTCGAGAAATCGTGTTTTAAGCAATAAAAACGACTCCCGGCCTTATTTAGTTCACATTTGTACTTTTGGTAAGCTAGCCCGTATTCATAACGCACTAAACCTTTTTATCGCGTTAAACGCCTTTTCTCGACGAGAAAAGCACAATTTCATCAAAAACAAACAAAACAAGAAAAATGAATCTATTCAACAAGTCTGCAACACGTCCTTAAGAGTTACATGATTTCACCCAATGTCAATATGTAATTTCTCCAGTTCTGATCATTTTTTAGGTTGTTGGTAGCTTGGTCAATGCCAAAACATAGTGAGATCTTTTTATGGCTTTAAACGCGTTTTCTCCTCGAGAGAAACATGATTTCACTAAAAACGTTATAGTTTAAACATGCCTGTTTGTACATGTGTGCAAACACTCAGAGCCTTAAGATAGGGGTTTCACCAATGTGTTTTTTGGTGAGAAACCTTCTATTTCAAGGTTCTGTGCGTTTTCAGACAAGTACAATATGTATTTATAGTGTTTCTCATGAAATCCCTCCTTTTAATGCATTTTCTCACAGAAAACGAGTCTCGCCATGGGAACATGGCTTTTTTGAAAAAGCATATTCTGGTCGAGAAATCGTGTTTTAAGCAATAAAAACGACTCCCGGCCTTATTTAGTTCACATTTGTACTTTTGGTAAGCTAGCCCGTATTCATAACGCACTAAACCTTTTTATCGCGTTAAACGCCTTTTCTCGACGAGAAAAGCACAATTTCATCAAAAACAAACAAAACAAGAAAAATGAATCTATTCAACAAGTCTGCAACACGTCCTTAAGAGTTACGTGATTTCACCCAATGTCAATATGTAATTTCTCCAGTTCTGATCATTTTTTAGGTTGTTGGTAGCTTGGTCAATGCCAAAACACAGTGAGATCTTTTTATGGCTTTAAACGCATTTTCTCCTCGAGAGAAACATGATTTCACTAAAAACGTTATAGTTTAAACATGCCTGTTTGTACATGTATGCAAACACTCAGAGCCTTAAGATAGGGGTTTCACCAATGTGTTTTTTGGTGCGAAACCTTCTATTTCAAGGTTCTGTGCGTTTTCAGACAAGTACAATATGTATTTATAGTGTTTCTGATGAAATCCCTCCTTTTAATGCATTTTCTCACAGAAAACGAGTCTCTCGCCACATGGGAACATGGCTTTTTTGAAAAAGCATATTCTGGTCGAGAAATCGTGTTTTAAGCAATAAAAACGACTCCCGGCCTTATTTGGTTCACATTTGTACTTTTGGTAAGCCAGCCCGTATTCATAACGCACTAAACCTTTTTATCGCGTTAAACGCCTTTTCTCGACGAGAAAAGCACAATTTCATCAAAAACAAACAAAACAAGAAAAATGAATCTATTCAACAAGTCTGCAACACGTCCTTAAGAGTTACGTGATTTCACCCAATGTCAATATGTAATTTCTCCAGTTCTGATCATTTTTTAGGTTGTTGGTAGCTTGGTCAATGCCAAAACACAGTGAGATCTTTTTATGGCTTTAAACGCATTTTCTCCTCGAGAGAAACATGATTTCACTAAAAACGTTATAGTTTAAACATGCCTGTTTGTACATGTATGCAAACACTCAGAGCCTTAAGATAGGGGTTTCACCAATGTGTTTTTTGGTGCGAAACCTTCTATTTCAAGGTTCTGTGCGTTTTCAGACAAGTACAATATGTATTTATAGTGTTTCTGATGAAATCCCTCCTTTTAATGCATTTTCTCACAGAAAACGAGTCTCTCGCCACATGGGAACATGGCTTTTTTGAAAAAGCATATTCTGGTCGAGAAATCGTGTTTTAAGCAATAAAAACGACTCCCGGCCTTATTTGGTTCACATTTGTACTTTTGGTAAGCCAGCCCGTATTCATAACGCACTAAACCTTTTTATCGCGTTAAACGCCTTTTCTCGACGAGAAAAGCACAATTTCATCAAAAACAAACAAAACAAGAAAAATGAATCTATTCAACAA
Source organism: Lampris incognitus (assembly GCF_029633865.1). Taxonomy (NCBI): domain Eukaryota; kingdom Metazoa; phylum Chordata; class Actinopteri; order Lampriformes; family Lampridae; genus Lampris; species Lampris incognitus. The sequence goes on along the minus strand of NW_026611592.1, from coordinate 226,782 downwards.
GTCTGCAACACGTCCTTAAGAGTTACATGATTTCACCCAATGTCAATGTGTAATTTCTCCAGTTCTGATCATTTTTTAGGTTTGTTGGTAGCTTGGTCAATGCCAAAACACAGTGAGATCTTTTTATGGCTTTAAACGCGTTTTCTCCTCGAGAGAAACATGATTTCACTAAAAACGTTATAGTTTAACCATGCCTGTTGTACATGTGTGCAAACACTCAGAGCCTTAAGATAGGGGTTTCACCAATGTGTTTTTTGGTGAGAAACCTTCTATTTCAAGGTTCTGTGCGTTTTCAGACAAGTACAATATGTATTTATAGTGTTTCTGATGAAATCCCTCCTTTTAATGCATTTTCTCACAGAAAACGAGTCTCTCGCCATGGGAACATGGCTTTTTTGAAAAAGCATATTCTGGTCGAGAAATCGTGTTTTAAGCAATAAAAACGACTCCCGGCCTTATTTAGTTCACATTTGTACTTTTGGTAAGCTAGCCCGTATTCATAACGCACTAAACCTTTTTATCGCGTTAAACGCCTTTTCTCGACGAGAAAAGCACAATTTCATCAAAAACAAACAAAACAAGAAAAATGAATCTATTCAACAAGTCTGCAACACGTCCTTAAGAGTTACATGATTTCACCCAATGTCAATGTGTAATTTCTCCAGTTCTGATCATTTTTTAGGTTTGTTGGTAGCTTGGTCAATGCCAAAAAACAGTGAGATCTTTTTATGGCTTTAAACGCGTTTTCTCCTCGAGAGAAACATGATTAGCCCTAAAAACGTTATAGTTTAACCATGCCTGTTGTACATGTGTGCAAACACTCAGAGCCTTAAGATAGGGGTTTCACCAATGTGTTTTTTGGTGAGAAACCTTCTATTTCAAGGTTCTGTGCGTTTTCAGACAAGTACAATATGTATTTATAGTGTTTCTCATGAAATCCCTCCTTTTAATGCATTTTCTCACAGAAAACGAGTCTCTCGCCATGGGAACATGGCTTTTTTGAAAAAGCATATTCTGGTCGAGAAATCGTGTTTTAAGCAATAAAAACGACTCCCGGCCTTATTTGGTTCACATTTGTACTTTTGGTAAGCCAGCCCGTATTCATAACGCACTAAACCTTTTTATCGCGTTAAACGCCTTTTCTCGACGAGAAAAGCACAATTTCATCAAAAACAAACAAAACAAGAAAAATGAATCTATTCAACAAGTCTGCAACACGTCCTTAAGAGTTACATGATTTCACCCAATGTCAATGTGTAATTTCTCCAGTTCTGATCATTTTTTAGGTTTGTTGGTAGCTTGGTCAATGCCAAAACACAGTGAGATCTTTTTATGGCTTTAAACGCGTTTTCTCCTCGAGAGAAACATGATTTCACTAAAAACGTTATAGTTTAACCATGCCTGTTGTACATGTGTGCAAACACTCAGAGCCTTAAGATAGGGGTTTCACCAATGTGTTTTTTGGTGAGAAACCTTCTATTTCAAGGTTCTGTGCGTTTTCAGACAAGTACAATATGTATTTATAGTGTTTCTGATGAAATCCCTCCTTTTAATGCATTTTCTCACAGAAAACGAGTCTCTCGCCACATGGGAACATGGCTTTTTTTAAAAAGCATATTCTGGTCGAGAAATCGTGTTTTAAGCAATAAAAACGACTCCCGGCCTTATTTGGTTCACATTTGTACTTTTGGTAAGCCAGCCCGTATTCATAACGCACTAAACCTTTTTATCGCGTTAAACGCCTTTTCTCGACGAGAAAAGCACAATTTCATCAAAAACAAACAAAACAAGAAAAATGAATCTATTCAACAAGTCTGCAACACGTCCTTAAGAGTTACATGATTTCACCCAATGTCAATGTGTAATTTCTCCAGTTCTGATCATTTTTTAGGTTTGTTGGTAGCTTGGTCAATGCCAAAACACAGTGAGATCTTTTTATGGCTTTAAACGCGTTTTCTCCTCGAGAGAAACATGATTTCACTAAAAACGTTATAGTTTAACCATGCCTGTTGTACATGTGTGCAAACACTCAGAGCCTTAAGATAGGGGTTTCACCAATGTGTTTTTTGGTGAGAAACCTTCTATTTCAAGGTTCTGTGCGTTTTCAGACAAGTACAATATGTATTTATAGTGTTTCTGATGAAATCCCTCCTTTTAATGCATTTTCTCACAGAAAACGAGTCTCTCGCCATGGGAACATGGCTTTTTTGAAAAAGCATATTCTGGTCGAGAAATCGTGTTTTAAGCAATAAAAACGACTCCCGGCCTTATTTAGTTCACATTTGTACTTTTGGTAAGCTAGCCCGTATTCATAACGCACTAAACCTTTTTATCGCGTTAAACGCCTTTTCTCGACGAGAAAAGCACAATTTCATCAAAAACAAACAAAACAAGAAAAATGAATCTATTCAACAAGTCTGCAACACGTCCTTAAGAGTTACATGATTTCACCCAATGTCAATGTGTAATTTCTCCAGTTCTGATCATTTTTTAGGTTTGTTGGTAGCTTGGTCAATGCCAAAACACAGTGAGATCTTTTTATGGCTTTAAACGCGTTTTCTCCTCGAGAGAAACATGATTAGCCCTAAAAACGTTATAGTTTAACCATGCCTGTTGTACATGTGTGCAAACACTCAGAGCCTTAAGATAGGGGTTTCACCAATGTGTTTTTTGGTGAGAAACCTTCTATTTCAAGGTTCTGTGCGTTTTCCGACAAGTACAATATGTATTTATAGTGTTTCTGATGAAATCCCTCCTTTTAATGCATTTTCTCACAGAAAACGAGTCTCTCGCCATGGGAACATGGCTTTTTTGAAAAAGCATATTCTCGTCGAGAAATCGTGTTTTAAACAATAAAAACGACTCCCGGCCTTATTTAGTTCACATTTGTACTTTTGGTAAGCTAGCCCGTATTCATAACGCACTAAACCTTTTTATCGCGTTAAACGCCTTTTCTCGACGAGAAAAGCACAATTTCATCAAAAACAAACAAAACAAGAAAAATGAATGTATTCAACAAGTCTACAACACGTCCTTAAGAGTTACATGATTTCACCCAATGTCAATATGTAATTTGTCCAGTTCTGATCATTTTTTAGGTTTGTTGGTAGCTTGGTCAATGCCAAAACACAGTGAGATCTTTTTATGGCTTTAAACGCGTTTTCTCCTCGAGAGAAACATGATTTCACTAAAAACGTTATAGTTTAACCATGCCTGTTGTACATGTGTGCAAACACTCAGAGCCTTAAGATAGGGGTTTCACCAATGTGTTTTTTGGTGAGAAACCTTCTATTTCAAGGTTCTGTGCGTTTTCAGACAAGTACAATATGTATTTATAGTGTTTCTGATGAAATCCCTCCTTTTAATGCATTTTCTCACAGAAAACGAGTCTCTCGCCATGGGAACATGGCTTTTTTGAAAAAGCATATTCTGGTCGAGAAATCGTGTTTTAAGCAATAAAAACGACTCCCGGCCTTATTTAGTTCACATTTGTACTTTTGGTAAGCTAGCCCGTATTCATAACGCACTAAACCTTTTTATCGCGTTAAACGCCTTTTCTCGACGAGAAAAGCACAATTTCATCAAAAACAAACAAAACAAGAAAAATGAATCTATTCAACAAGTCTGCAACACGTCCTTAAGAGTTACATGATTTCACCCAATGTCAATGTGTAATTTCTCCAGTTCTGATCATTTTTTAGGTTTGTTGGTAGCTTGGTCAATGCCAAAACACAGTGAGATCTTTTTATGGCTTTAAACGCGTTTTCTCCTCGAGAGAAACATGATTAGCCCTAAAAACGTTATAGTTTAACCATGCCTGTTGTACATGTGTGCAAACACTCAGAGCCTTAAGATAGGGGTTTCACCAATGTGTTTTTTGGTGAGAAACCTTCTATTTCAAGGTTCTGTGCGTTTTCAGACAAGTACAATATGTATTTATAGTGTTTCTGATGAAATCCCTCCTTTTAATGCATTTTCTCACAGAAAACGAGTCTCTCGCCATGGGAACATGGCTTTTTTGAAAAAGCATATTCTGGTCGAGAAATCGTATTTTAAGCAATAAAAACGACTCCCGGCCTTATTTAGTTCACATTTGTACTTTTGGTAAGCTAGCCCGTATTCATAACGCACTAAACCTTTTTATCGCGTTAAACGCCTTTTCTCGACGAGAAAAGCAATTTCATCAAAAACAAACAAAACAAGAAAAATGAATCTATTCAACAAGTCTGCAACACGTCCTTAAGAGTTACATGATTTCACCCAATGTCAATATGTAATTTGTCCAGTTCTGATCATTTTTTAGGTTGTTGGTAGCTTGGTCAATGCCAAAACACAGTGAGATCTTTTTATGGCTTTAAACGCGTTTTCTCCTCGAGAGAAACATGATTTCACTAAAAACGTTATAGTTTAAACATGCCTGTTGTACATGTGCTCAAACACTCAGAGCCTTAAGATAGGGGTTTCACCAATGTGTTTTTTGGTGAGAAACCTTCTATTTCAAGGTTCTGTGCGTTTTCCGACAAGTACAATATGTATTTATAGTGTTTCTGATGAAATCCCTCCTTTTAATGCATTTTCTCACAGAAAACGAGTCTCTCGCCATGGGAACATGGCTTTTTTGAAAAAGCATATTCTGGTCGAGAAATCGTGTTTTAAGCAATAAAAACGACTCCCGGCCTTATTTAGTTCACATTTGTACTTTTGGTAAGCTAGCCCGTATTCATAACGCACTAAACCTTTTTATCGCGTTAAACGCCTTTTCTCGACGAGAAAAGCACAATTTCATCAAAAACAAACAAAACAAGAAAAATGAATCTATTCAACAAGTCTGCAACACGTCCTTAAGAGTTACGTGATTTCACCCAATGTCAATATGTAATTTCTCCAGTTCTGATCATTTTTTAGGTTGTTGGTAGCTTGGTCAATGCCAAAACACAGTGAGATCTTTTTATGGCTTTAAACGCGTTTTCTCCTCGAGAGAAACATGATTTCACTAAAAACGTTATAGTTTAAACATGCCTGTTTGTACATGTATGCAAACACTCAGAGCCTTAAGATAGGGGTTTCACCAATGTGTTTTTTGGTGAGAAACCTTCTATTTCAAGGTTCTGTGCGTTTTCAGACAAGTACAATATGTATTTATAGTGTTTCTGATGAAATCCCTCCTTTTAATGCATTTTCTCACAGAAAACGAGTCTCTCGCCACATGGGAACATGGCTTTTTTTAAAAAGCATATTCTGGTCGAGAAATCGTGTTTTAAGCAATAAAAACGACTCCCGGCCTTATTTGGTTCACATTTGTACTTTTGGTAAGCCAGCCCGTATTCATAACGCACTAAACCTTTTTATCGCGTTAAACGCCTTTTCTCGACGAGAAAAGCACAATTTCATCAAAAACAAACAAAACAAGAAAAATGAATCTATTCAACAAGTCTGCAACACGTCCTTAAGAGTTACATGATTTCACCCAATGTCAATGTGTAATTTCTCCAGTTCTGATCATTTTTTAGGTTTGTTGGTAGCTTGGTCAATGCCAAAACACAGTGAGATCTTTTTATGGCTTTAAACGCGTTTTCTCCTCGAGAGAAACATGATTTCACTAAAAACGTTATAGTTTAACCATGCCTGTTGTACATGTGTGCAAACACTCAGAGCCTTAAGATAGGGGTTTCACCAATGTGTTTTTTGGTGAGAAACCTTCTATTTCAAGGTTCTGTGCGTTTTCAGACAAGTACAATATGTATTTATAGTGTTTCTCATGAAATCCCTCCTTTTAATGCATTTTCTCACAGAAAACGAGTCTCTCGCCATGGGAACATGGCTTTTTTGAAAAAGCATATTGTGGTCGAGAAATCGTGTTTTAAGCAATAAAAACGACTCCCGGCCTTATTTAGTTCACATTTGTACTTTTGGTAAGCTAGCCCGTATTCATAACGCACTAAACCTTTTTATCGCGTTAAACGCCTTTTCTCGACGAGAAAAGCACAATTTCATCAAAAACAAACAAAACAAGAAAAATGAATCTATTCAACAAGTCTGCAACACGTCCTTAAGAGTTACGTGATTTCACCCAATGTCAATATGTAATTTCTCCAGTTCTGATCATTTTTTAGGTTGTTGGTAGCTTGGTCAATGCCAAAACACAGTGAGATCTTTTTATGGCTTTAAACGCGTTTTCTCCTCGAGAGAAACATGATTTCACTAAAAACGTTATAGTTTAAACATGCCTGTTTGTACATGTGTGCAAACACTCAGAGCCTTAAGATAGGGGTTTCACCAATGTGTTTTTTGGTGAGAAACCTTCTATTTCAAGGTTCTGTGCGTTTTCCGACAAGTACAATATGTATTTATAGTGTTTCTCATGAAATCCCTCCTTTTAATGCATTTTCTCACAGAAAACGAGTCTCGCCATGGGAACATGGCTTTTTTGAAAAAGCATATTCTGGTCGAGAAATCGTGTTTTAAGCAATAAAAACGACTCCCGGCCTTATTTAGTTCACATTTGTACTTTTGGTAAGCTAGCCCGTATTCATAACGCACTAAACCTTTTTATCGCGTTAAACGCCTTTTCTCGACGAGAAAAGCACAATTTCATCAAAAACAAACAAAACAAGAAAAATGAATCTATTCAACAAGTCTGCAACACGTCCTTAAGAGTTACGTGATTTCACCCAATGTCAATATGTAATTTCTCCAGTTCTGATCATTTTTTAGGTTGTTGGTAGCTTGGTCAATGCCAAAACACAGTGAGATCTTTTTATGGCTTTAAACGCGTTTTCTCCTCGAGAGAAACATGATTTCACTAAAAACGTTATAGTTTAAACATGCCTGTTTGTACATGTATGCAAACACTCAGAGCCTTAAGATAGGGGTTTCACCAATGTGTTTTTTGGTGAGAAACCTTCTATTTCAAGGTTCTGTGCGTTTTCAGACAAGTACAATATGTATTTATAGTGTTTCTGATGAAATCCCTCCTTTTAATGCATTTTCTCACAGAAAACGAGTCTCTCGCCACATGGGAACATGGCTTTTTTTAAAAAGCATATTCTGGTCGAGAAATCGTGTTTTAAGCAATAAAAACGACTCCCGGCCTTATTTGGTTCACATTTGTACTTTTGGTAAGCCAGCCCGTATTCATAACGCACTAAACCTTTTTATCGCGTTAAACGCCTTTTCTCGACGAGAAAAGCACAATTTCATCAAAAACAAACAAAACAAGAAAAATGAATCTATTCAACAAGTCTGCAACACGTCCTTAAGAGTTACATGATTTCACCCAATGTCAATGTGTAATTTCTCCAGTTCTGATCATTTTTTAGGTTTGTTGGTAGCTTGGTCAATGCCAAAACACAGTGAGATCTTTTTATGGCTTTAAACGCGTTTTCTCCTCGAGAGAAACATGATTTCACTAAAAACGTTATAGTTTAACCATGCCTGTTGTACATGTGTGCAAACACTCAGAGCCTTAAGATAGGGGTTTCACCAATGTGTTTTTTGGTGAGAAACCTTCTATTTCAAGGTTCTGTGCGTTTTCAGACAAGTACAATATGTATTTATAGTGTTTCTCATGAAATCCCTCCTTTTAATGCATTTTCTCACAGAAAACGAGTCTCTCGCCATGGGAACATGGCTTTTTTGAAAAAGCATATTGTGGTCGAGAAATCGTGTTTTAAGCAATAAAAACGACTCCCGGCCTTATTTAGTTCACATTTGTACTTTTGGTAAGCTAGCCCGTATTCATAACGCACTAAACCTTTTTATCGCGTTAAACGCCTTTTCTCGACGAGAAAAGCACAATTTCATCAAAAACAAACAAAACAAGAAAAATGAATCTATTCAACAAGTCTGCAACACGTCCTTAAGAGTTACGTGATTTCACCCAATGTCAATATGTAATTTCTCCAGTTCTGATCATTTTTTAGGTTGTTGGTAGCTTGGTCAATGCCAAAACACAGTGAGATCTTTTTATGGCTTTAAACGCGTTTTCTCCTCGAGAGAAACATGATTTCACTAAAAACGTTATAGTTTAAACATGCCTGTTTGTACATGTGTGCAAACACTCAGAGCCTTAAGATAGGGGTTTCACCAATGTGTTTTTTGGTGAGAAACCTTCTATTTCAAGGTTCTGTGCGTTTTCAGACAAGTACAATATGTATTTATAGTGTTTCTCATGAAATCCCTCCTTTTAATGCATTTTCTCACAGAAAACGAGTCTCGCCATGGGAACATGGCTTTTTTGAAAAAGCATATTCTGGTCGAGAAATCGTGTTTTAAGCAATAAAAACGACTCCCGGCCTTATTTAGTTCACATTTGTACTTTTGGTAAGCTAGCCCGTATTCATAACGCACTAAACCTTTTTATCGCGTTAAACGCCTTTTCTCGACGAGAAAAGCACAATTTCATCAAAAACAAACAAAACAAGAAAAATGAATCTATTCAACAAGTCTGCAACACGTCCTTAAGAGTTACGTGATTTCACCCAATGTCAATATGTAATTTCTCCAGTTCTGATCATTTTTTAGGTTGTTGGTAGCTTGGTCAATGCCAAAACACAGTGAGATCTTTTTATGGCTTTAAACGCGTTTTCTCCTCGAGAGAAACATGATTTCACTAAAAACGTTATAGTTTAAACATGCCTGTTTGTACATGTATGCAAACACTCAGAGCCTTAAGATAGGGGTTTCACCAATGTGTTTTTTGGTGAGAAACCTTCTATTTCAAGGTTCTGTGCGTTTTCAGACAAGTACAATATGTATTTATAGTGTTTCTGATGAAATCCCTCCTTTTAATGCATTTTCTCACAGAAAACGAGTCTCTCGCCACATGGGAACATGGCTTTTTTTAAAAAGCATATTCTGGTCGAGAAATCGTGTTTTAAGCAATAAAAACGACTCCCGGCCTTATTTGGTTCACATTTGTACTTTTGGTAAGCCAGCCCGTATTCATAACGCACTAAACCTTTTTATCGCGTTAAACGCCTTTTCTCGACGAGAAAAGCACAATTTCATCAAAAACAAACAAAACAAGAAAAATGAATCTATTCAACAAGTCTGCAACACGTCCTTAAGAGTTACATGATTTCACCCAATGTCAATGTGTAATTTCTCCAGTTCTGATCATTTTTTAGGTTTGTTGGTAGCTTGGTCAATGCCAAAACACAGTGAGATCTTTTTATGGCTTTAAACGCGTTTTCTCCTCGAGAGAAACATGATTTCACTAAAAACGTTATAGTTTAACCATGCCTGTTGTACATGTGTGCAAACACTCAGAGCCTTAAGATAGGGGTTTCACCAATGTGTTTTTTGGTGAGAAACCTTCTATTTCAAGGTTCTGTGCGTTTTCAGACAAGTACAATATGTATTTATAGTGTTTCTGATGAAATCCCTCCTTTTAATGCATTTTCTCACAGAAAACGAGTCTCTCGCCATGGGAACATGGCTTTTTTGAAAAAGCATATTCTGGTCGAGAAATCGTATTTTAAGCAATAAAAACGACTCCCGGCCTTATTTAGTTCACATTTGTACTTTTGGTAAGCTAGCCCGTATTCATAACGCACTAAACCTTTTTATCGCGTTAAACGCCTTTTCTCGACGAGAAAAGCAATTTCATCAAAAACAAACAAAACAAGAAAAATGAATCTATTCAACAAGTCTGCAACACGTCCTTAAGAGTTACATGATTTCACCCAATGTCAATATGTAATTTCTCCAGTTCTGATCATTTTTTAGGTTGTTGGTAGCTTGGTCAATGCCAAAACACAGTGAGATCTTTTTATGGCTTTAAACGCGTTTTCTCCTCGAGAGAAACATGATTTCACTAAAAACGTTATAGTTTAAACATGCCTGTTGTACATGTGCTCATACACTCAGAGCCTTAAGATAGGGGTTTCACCAATGTGTTTTTTGGTGAGAAACCTTCTATTTCAAGGTTCTGTGCGTTTTCCGACAAGTACAATATGTATTTATAGTGTTTCTGATGAAATCCCTCCTTTTAATGCATTTTCTCACAGAAAACGAGTCTCTCGCCATGGGAACATGGCTTTTTTGAAAAAGCATATTCTGGTCGAGAAATCGTGTTTTAAGCAATAAAAACGACTCCCGGCCTTATTTAGTTCACATTTGTACTTTTGGTAAGCTAGCCCGTATTCATAACGCACTAAACCTTTTTATCGCGTTAAACGCCTTTTCTCGACGAGAAAAGCACAATTTCATCAAAAACAAACAAAACAAGAAAAATGAATCTATTCAACAAGTCTGCAACACGTCCTTAAGAGTTACATGATTTCACCCAATGTCAATATGTAATTTCTCCAGTTCTGATCATTTTTTAGGTTGTTGGTAGCTTGGTCAATGCCAAAACATAGTGAGATCTTTTTATGGCTTTAAACGCGTTTTCTCCTCGAGAGAAACATGATTTCACTAAAAACGTTATAGTTTAAACATGCCTGTTTGTACATGTGTGCAAACACTCAGAGCCTTAAGATAGGGGTTTCACCAATGTGTTTTTTGGTGAGAAACCTTCTATTTCAAGGTTCTGTGCGTTTTCAGACAAGTACAATATGTATTTATAGTGTTTCTCATGAAATCCCTCCTTTTAATGCATTTTCTCACAGAAAACGAGTCTCGCCATGGGAACATGGCTTTTTTGAAAAAGCATATTCTGGTCGAGAAATCGTGTTTTAAGCATAAAAACGACTCCCGGCCTTATTTAGTTCACATTTGTACTTTTGGTAAGCTAGCCCGTATTCATAACGCACTAAACCTTTTTATCGCGTTAAACGCCTTTTCTCGACGAGAAAAGCACAATTTCATCAAAAACAAACAAAACAAGAAAAATGAATCTATTCAACAAGTCTGCAACACGTCCTTAAGAGTTACGTGATTTCACCCAATGTCAATATGTAATTTCTCCAGTTCTGATCATTTTTTAGGTTGTTGGTAGCTTGGTCAATGCCAAAACACAGTGAGATCTTTTTATGGCTTTAAACGCGTTTTCTCCTCGAGAGAAACATGATTTCACTAAAAACGTTATAGTTTAAACATGCCTGTTTGTACATGTATGCAAACACTCAGAGCCTTAAGATAGGGGTTTCACCAATGTGTTTTTTGGTGAGAAACCTTCTATTTCAAGGTTCTGTGCGTTTTCAGACAAGTACAATATGTATTTATAGTGTTTCTGATGAAATCCCTCCTTTTAATGCATTTTCTCACAGAAAACGAGTCTCTCGCCACATGGGAACATGGCTTTTTTTAAAAAGCATATTCTGGTCGAGAAATCGTGTTTTAAGCAATAAAAACGACTCCCGGCCTTATTTGGTTCACATTTGTACTTTTGGTAAGCCAGCCCGTATTCATAACGCACTAAACCTTTTTATCGCGTTAAACGCCTTTTCTCGACGAGAAAAGCACAATTTCATCAAAAACAAACAAAACAAGAAAAATGAATCTATTCAACAAGTCTGCAACACGTCCTTAAGAGTTACATGATTTCACCCAATGTCAATGTGTAATTTCTCCAGTTCTGATCATTTTTTAGGTTTGTTGGTAGCTTGGTCAATGCCAAAACACAGTGAGATCTTTTTATGGCTTTAAACGCGTTTTCTCCTCGAGAGAAACATGATTTCACTAAAAACGTTATAGTTTAACCATGCCTGTTGTACATGTGTGCAAACACTCAGAGCCTTAAGATAGGGGTTTCACCAATGTGTTTTTTGGTGAGAAACCTTCTATTTCAAGGTTCTGTGCGTTTTCAGACAAGTACAATATGTATTTATAGTGTTTCAGATGAAATCCCTCCTTTTAATGCATTTTCTCACAGAAAACGAGTCTCTCGCCATGGGAACATGGCTTTTTTGAAAAAGCATATTCTGGTCGAGAAATCGTGTTTTAAGCAATAAAAACGACTCCCGGCCTTATTTAGTTCACATTTGTACTTTTGGTAAGCTAGCCCGTATTCATAACGCACTAAACCTTTTTATCGCGTTAAACGCCTTTTCTCGACGAGAAAAGCACAATTTCATCAAAAACAAACAAAACAAGAAAAATGAATCTATTCAACAAGTCTGCAACACGTCCTTAAGAGTTACATGATTTCACCCAATGTCAATGTGTAATTTCTCCAGTTCTGATCATTTTTTAGGTTTGTTGGTAGCTTGGTCAATGCCAAAAAACAGTGAGATCTTTTTATGGCTTTAAACGCGTTTTCTCCTCGAGAGAAACATGATTAGCCCTAAAAACGTTATAGTTTAACCATGCCTGTTGTACATGTGTGCAAACACTCAGAGCCTTAAGATAGGGGTTTCACCAATGTGTTTTTTGGTGAGAAACCTTCTATTTCAAGGTTCTGTGCGTTTTCAGACAAGTACAATATGTATTTATAGTGTTTCTGATGAAATCCCTCCTTTTAATGCATTTTCTCACAGAAAACGAGTCTCTCGCCACATGGGAACATGGCTTTTTTGAAAAAGCATATTCTGGTCGAGAAATCGTGTTTTAAGCAATAAAAACGACTCCCGGCCTTATTTGGTTCACATTTGTACTTTTGGTAAGCCAGCCCGTATTCATAACGCACTAAACCTTTTTATCGCGTTAAACGCCTTTTCTCGACGAGAAAAGCACAATTTCATCAAAAACAAACAAAACAAGAAAAATGAATCTATTCAACAAGTCTGCAACACGTCCTTAAGAGTTACATGATTTCACCCAATGTCAATGTGTAATTTCTCCAGTTCTGATCATTTTTTAGGTTTGTTGGTAGCTTGGTCAATGCCAAAACACAGTGAGATCTTTTTATGGCTTTAAACGCGTTTTCTCCTCGAGAGAAACATGATTTCACTAAAAACGTTATAGTTTAACCATCCCTGTTGTACATGTGTGCAAACACTCAGAGCCTTAAGATAGGGGTTTCACCAATGTGTTTTTTGGTGAGAAACCTTCTATTTCAAGGTTCTGTGCGTTTTCAGACAAGTACAATATGTATTTATAGTGTTTCTGATGAAATCCCTCCTTTTAATGCATTTTCTCACAGAAAACGAGTCTCTCGCCATGGGAACATGGCTTTTTTGAAAAAGCATATTCTGGTCGAGAAATCGTGTTTTAAGCAATAAAAACGACTCCCGGCCTTATTTAATTCACATTTGTACTTTTGGTAAGCTAGCCCGTATTCATAACGCACTAAACCTTTTTATCGCGTTAAACGCCTTTTCTCGACGAGAAAAGCACAATTTCATCAAAAACAAACAAAACAAGAAAAATGAATCTATTCAACAAGTCTGCAACACGTCCTTAAGAGTTACATGATTTCACCCAATGTCAATGTGTAATTTCTCCAGTTCTGATCATTTTTTAGGTTTGTTGGTAGCTTGGTCAATGCCAAAACACAGTGAGATCTTTTTATGGCTTTAAACGCGTTTTCTCCTCGAGAGAAACATGATTAGCCCTAAAAACGTTATAGTTTAACCATGCCTGTTGTACATGTGTGCAAACACTCAGAGCCTTAAGATAGGGGTTTCACCAATGTGTTTTTTGGTGAGAAACCTTCTATTTCAAGGTTCTGTGCGTTTTCCGACAAGTACAATATGTATTTATAGTGTTTCTGATGAAATCCCTCCTTTTAATGCATTTTCTCACAGAAAACGAGTCTCTCGCCATGGGAACATGGCTTTTTTGAAAAAGCATATTCTCGTCGAGAAATCGTGTTTTAAACAATAAAAACGACTCCCGGCCTTATTTAGTTCACATTTGTACTTTTGGTAAGCTAACCCGTATTCATAACGCACTAAACCTTTTTATCGCGTTAAACGCCTTTTCTCGACGAGAAAAGCACAATTTCATCAAAAACAAACAAAACAAGAAAAATGAATGTATTCAACAAGTCTACAACACGTCCTTAAGAGTTACATGATTTCACCCAATGTCAATATGTAATTTGTCCAGTTCTGATCATTTTTTAGGTTTGTTGGTAGCTTGGTCAATGCCAAAACACAGTGAGATCTTTTTATGGCTTTAAACGCGTTTTCTCCTCGAGAGAAACATGATTTCACTAAAAACGTTATAGTTTAACCATGCCTGTTGTACATGTGTGCAAACACTCAGAGCCTTAAGATAGGGGTTTCACCAATGTGTTTTTTGGTGAGAAACCTTCTATTTCAAGGTTCTGTGCGTTTTCAGACAAGTACAATATGTATTTATAGTGTTTCTGATGAAATCCCTCCTTTTAATGCATTTTCTCACAGAAAACGAGTCTCTCGCCATGGGAACATGGCTTTTTTGAAAAAGCATATTCTGGTCGAGAAATCGTGTTTTAAGCAATAAAAACGACTCCCGGCCTTATTTAGTTCACATTTGTACTTTTGGTAAGCTAGCCCGTATTCATAACGCACTAAACCTTTTTATCGCGTTAAACGCCTTTTCTCGACGAGAAAAGCACAATTTCATCAAAAACAAACAAAACAAGAAAAATGAATCTATTCAACAAGTCTGCAACACGTCCTTAAGAGTTACATGATTTCACCCAATGTCAATGTGTAATTTCTCCAGTTCTGATCATTTTTTAGGTTTGTTGGTAGCTTGGTCAATGCCAAAACACAGTGAGATCTTTTTATGGCTTTAAACGCGTTTTCTCCTCGAGAGAAACATGATTAGCCCTAAAAACGTTATAGTTTAACCATGCCTGTTGTACATGTGTGCAAACACTCAGAGCCTTAAGATAGGGGTTTCACCAATGTGTTTTTTGGTGAGAAACCTTCTATTTCAAGGTTCTGTGCGTTTTCAGACAAGTACAATATGTATTTATAGTGTTTCTGATGAAATCCCTCCTTTTAATGCATTTTCTCACAGAAAACGAGTCTCTCGCCATGGGAACATGGCTTTTTTGAAAAAGCATATTCTGGTCGAGAAATCGTGTTTTAAGCAATAAAAACGACTCCCGGCCTTATTTGGTTCACATTTGTACTTTTGGTAAGCCAGCCCGTATTCATAACGCACTAAACCTTTTTATCGCGTTAAACGCCTTTTCTCGACGAGAAAAGCACAATTTCATCAAAAACAAACAAAACAAGAAAAATGAATCTATTCAACAAGTCTGCAACACGTCCTTAAGAGTTACATGATTTCACCCAATGTCAATGTGTAATTTCTCCAGTTCTGATCATTTTTTAGGTTTGTTGGTAGCTTGGTCAATGCCAAAACACAGTGAGATCTTTTTATGGCTTTAAACGCGTTTTCTCCTCGAGAGAAACATGATTTCACTAAAAACGTTATAGTTTAACCATGCCTGTTGTACATGTGTGCAAACACTCAGAGCCTTAAGATAGGGGTTTCACCAATGTGTTTTTTGGTGAGAAACCTTCTATTTCAAGGTTCTGTGCGTTTTCAGACAAGTACAATATGTATTTATAGTGTTTCTGATGAAATCCCTCCTTTTAATGCATTTTCTCACAGAAAACGAGTCTCTCGCCATGGGAACATGGCTTTTTTGAAAAAGCATATTCTGGTCGAGAAATCGTATTTTAAGCAATAAAAACGACTCCCGGCCTTATTTAGTTCACATTTGTACTTTTGGTAAGCTAGCCCGTATTCATAACGCACTAAACCTTTTTATCGCGTTAAACGCCTTTTCTCGACGAGAAAAGCAATTTCATCAAAAACAAACAAAACAAGAAAAATGAATCTATTCAACAAGTCTGCAACACGTCCTTAAGAGTTACATGATTTCACCCAATGTCAATATGTAATTTCTCCAGTTCTGATCATTTTTTAGGTTGTTGGTAGCTTGGTCAATGCCAAAACACAGTGAGATCTTTTTATGGCTTTAAACGCGTTTTCTCCTCGAGAGAAACATGATTTCACTAAAAACGTTATAGTTTAAACATGCCTGTTGTACATGTGCTCAAACACTCAGAGCCTTAAGATAGGGGTTTCACCAATGTGTTTTTTGGTGAGAAACCTTCTATTTCAAGGTTCTGTGCGTTTTCCGACAAGTACAATATGTATTTATAGTGTTTCTGATGAAATCCCTCCTTTTAATGCATTTTCTCACAGAAAACGAGTCTCTCGCCATGGGAACATGGCTTTTTTGAAAAAGCATATTCTGGTCGAGAAATCGTGTTTTAAGCAATAAAAACGACTCCCGGCCTTATTTAGTTCACATTTGTACTTTTGGTAAGCTAGCCCGTATTCATAACGCACTAAACCTTTTTATCGCGTTAAACGCCTTTTCTCGACGAGAAAAGCACAATTTCATCAAAAACAAACAAAACAAGAAAAATGAATCTATTCAACAAGTCTGCAACACGTCCTTAAGAGTTACGTGATTTCACCCAATGTCAATATGTAATTTCTCCAGTTCTGATCATTTTTTAGGTTGTTGGTAGCTTGGTCAATGCCAAAACACAGTGAGATCTTTTTATGGCTTTAAACGCGTTTTCTCCTCGAGAGAAACATGATTTCACTAAAAACGTTATAGTTTAAACATGCCTGTTTGTACATGTATGCAAACACTCAGAGCCTTAAGATAGGGGTTTCACCAATGTGTTTTTTGGTGAGAAACCTTCTATTTCAAGGTTCTGTGCGTTTTCAGACAAGTACAATATGTATTTATAGTGTTTCTGATGAAATCCCTCCTTTTAATGCATTTTCTCACAGAAAACGAGTCTCTCGCCATGGGAATATGGCTTTTTTGAAAAAGCATATTCTGGTCGAGAAATCGTGTTTTAAGCAATAAAAACGACTCCCGGCCTTATTTAGTTCACATTTGTACTTTTGGTAAGCTAGCCCGTATTCATAACGCACTAAACCTTTTTATCGCGTTAAACGCCTTTTCTCGACGAGAAAAGCACAATTTCATCAAAAACAAACAAAACAAGAAAAATGAATCTATTCAACAAGTCTGCAACACGTCCTTAAGAGTTACATGATTTCACCCAATGTCAATGTGTAATTTCTCCAGTTCTGATCATTTTTTAGGTTTGTTGGTAGCTTGGTCAATGCCAAAACACAGTGAGATCTTTTTATGGCTTTAAACGCGTTTTCTCCTCGAGAGAAACATGATTAGCCCTAAAAACGTTATAGTTTAACCATGCCTGTTGTACATGTGTGCAAACACTCAGAGCCTTAAGATAGGGGTTTCACCAATGTGTTTTTTGGTGAGAAACCTTCTATTTCAAGGTTCTGTATGTTTTCCGACAAGTACAATATGTATTTATAGTGTTTCTGATGAAATCCCTCCTTTTAATGCATTTTCTCACAGAAAACGAGTCTCTCGCCATGGGAACATGGCTTTTTTGAAAAAGCATATTCTCGTCGAGAAATCGTGTTTTAAACAATAAAAACGACTCCCGGCCTTATTTAGTTCACATTTGTACTTTTGGTAAGCTAACCCGTATTCATAACGCACTAAACCTTTTTATCGCGTTAAACGCCTTTTCTCGACGAGAAAAGCACAATTTCATCAAAAACAAACAAAACAAGAAAAATGAATGTATTCAACAAGTCTACAACACGTCCTTAAGAGTTACATGATTTCACCCAATGTCAATATGTAATTTGTCCAGTTCTGATCATTTTTTAGGTTGTTGGTAGCTTGGTCCAATGTCAAAACACAGTGAAATCTTTTTATGGCTTTAAACGCGTTTTCTCCTCGAGAGAAACATGATTTCACTAAAAACGTTATAGTTTAAACATGCCTGTTGTACATGTGCGCAAACACTCAGAGCCTTAAGATAGGGCTTTCACCAATGTGTTTTTTGGTGAGAAACCTTCTATTCCAAGGTTCTGTGCGTTTTCAGACAAGTACAATATGTATTTATAGTGTTTCTGATGAAATCCCTCCTTTTAATGCATTTTCTCACAGAAAACGAGTCTCTCGCAATGGGAACATGGCTTTTTAAAAAAAGCATATTCTCGTCGAGAAATCGTGTCTTAAACAATAAAAACGACTCCCGGCCTTATTTAGTTCACATTTGTACTTTTGGTAAGCTAGCCCGTATTCATAACGCACTAAACCTTTTTATCGCGTTAAACGCCTTTTCTCGACGAGAAAAGCAATTTCATCAAAAACAAACAAAACAAGAAAAATGAATCTATTCAACAAGTCTGCAACACGTCCTTAAGAGTTACGTGATTTCACCCAATGTCAATATGTAATTTCTCCAGTTCTGATCATTTTTTAGGTTGTTGGTAGCTTGGTCCAATGCCAAAACACAGTGAGATCTTTTTATGGCTTTAAACGCGTTTTCTCCTCGAGAGAAACATGATTTCACTAAAAACGTTATAGTTTAAACATGCCTGTTTGTACATGTGTGCAAACACTCAGAGCCTTAAGATAGGGGTTTCACCAATGTGTTTTTTGGTGAGAAACCTTCTATTTCAAGGTTCTGTGCGTTTTCAGACAAGTACAATATGTATTTATAGTGTTTCTCATGAAATCCCTCCTTTTAATGCATTTTCTCACAGAAAACGAGTCTCTCGCCACATGGGAACATGGCTTTTTTGAAAAAGCATATTCTGGTCGAGAAATCGTGTTTTAAGCAATAAAAACGACTCCCGGCCTTATTTGGTTCACATTTGTACTTTTGGTAAGCCAGCCCGTATTCATAACGCACTAAACCTTTTTATAGCGTTAAACGCCTTTTCTCGACGAGAAAAGCACAATTTCATCAAAAACAAACAAAACAAGAAAAATGAATCTATTCAACAAGTCTGCAACACGTCCTTAAGAGTTACATGATTTCACCCTATGTCAATGTGTAATTTCTCCAGTTCTGATCATTTTTTAGGTTTGTTGGTAGCTTGGGCAATGCCAAAACACAGTGAGATCTTTTTATGGCTTTAAAAGCGTTTTCTCCTCGAGAGAAACATGATTTCACTAAAAACGTTATAGTTTAACCATGCCTGTTGTACATGTGTGCAAACACTCAGAGCCTTAAGATAGGGGTTTCACCAATGTGTTTTTTGGTGAGAAACCTTCTATTTCAAGGTTCTGTGCGTTTTCAGACAAGTACAATATGTATTTATAGTGTTTCTGATGAAATCCCTCCTTTTAATGCATTTTCTCACAGAAAACGAGTCTCTCGCCATGGGAACATGGCTTTTTTGAAAAAGCATATTCTGGTCGAGAAATCGTGTTTTAAGCAATAAAAACGACTCCCGGCCTTATTTGGTTCACATTTGTACTTTTGGTAAGCCAGCCCGTATTCATAACGCACTAAACCTTTTTATAGCGTTAAACGCCTTTTCTCGACGAGAAAAGCACAATTTCATCAAAAACAAACAAAACAAGAAAAATGAATCTATTCAACAAGTCTGCAACACGTCCTTAAGAGTTACATGATTTCACCCTATGTCAATGTGTAATTTCTCCAGTTCTGATCATTTTTTAGGTTTGTTGGTAGCTTGGTCAATGCCAAAACACAGTGAGATCTTTTTATGGCTTTAAACGCGTTTTCTCCTCGAGAGAAACATGATTTCACTAAAAACGTTATAGTTTAACCATGCCTGTTGTACATGTGTGCAAACACTCAGAGCCTTAAGATAGGGGTTTCACCAATGTGTTTTTTGGTGAGAAACCTTCTATTTCAAGGTTCTGTGCGTTTTCAGACAAGTACAATATGTATTTATAGTGTTTCTGATGAAATCCCTCCTTTTAATGCATTTTCTCACAGAAAACGAGTCTCTCGCCATGGGAACATGGCTTTTTTGAAAAAGCATATTCTGGTCGAGAAATCGTGTTTTAAGCAATAAAAACGACTCCCGGCCTTATTTAGTTCACATTTGTACTTTTGGTAAGCTAGCCCGTATTCATAACGCACTAAACCTTTTTATCGCGTTAAACGCCTTTTCTCGACGAGAAAAGCACAATTTCATCAAAAACAAACAAAACAAGAAAAATGAATCTATTCAACAAGTCTGCAACACGTCCTTAAGAGTTACATGATTTCACCCAATGTCAATATGTAATTTCTCCAGTTCTGATCATTTTTTAGGTTGTTGGTAGCTTGGTCAATGCCAAAACACAGTGAGATCTTTTTATGGCTTTAAACGCGTTTTCTCCTCGAGAGAAACATGATTTCACTAAAAACGTTATAGTTTAAACATGCCTGTTGTACATGTGCTCAAACACTCAGAGCCTTAAGATAGGGGTTTCACCAATGTGTTTTTTGGTGAGAAACCTTCTATTTCAAGGTTCTGTGCGTTTTCCGACAAGTACAATATGTATTTATAGTGTTTCTGATGAAATCCCTCCTTTTAATGCATTTTCTCACAGAAAACGAGTCTCTCGCCATGGGAACATGGCTTTTTTGAAAAAGCATATTCTCGTCGAGAAATCGTGTTTTAAACAATAAAAACGACTCCCGGCCTTATTTAGTTCACATTTGTACTTTTGGTAAGCTAACCCGTATTCATAACGCACTAAACCTTTTTATCGCGTTAAACGCCTTTTCTCGACGAGAAAAGCACAATTTCATCAAAAACAAACAAAACAAGAAAAATGAATCTATTCAACAAGTCTGCAACACGTCCTTAAGAGTTACGTGATTTCACCCAATGTCAATATGTAATTTCTCCAGTTCTGATCATTTTTTAGGTTGTTGGTAGCTTGGTCAATGCCAAAACACAGTGAGATCTTTTTATGGCTTTAAACGCGTTTTCTCCTCGAGAGAAACATGATTTCACTAAAAACGTTATAGTTTAAACATGCCTGTTTGTACATGTATGCAAACACTCAGAGCCTTAAGATAGGGGTTTCACCAATGTGTTTTTTGGTGAGAAACCTTCTATTTCAAGGTTCTGTGCGTTTTCAGACAAGTACAATATGTATTTATAGTGTTTCTCATGAAATCCCTCCTTTTAATGCATTTTCTCACAGAAAACGAGTCTCTCGCCATGGGAACATGGCTTTTTTGAAAAAGCATATTCTGGTCGAGAAATCGTGTTTTAAGCAATAAAAACGACTCCCGGCCTTATTTGGTTCACATTTGTACTTTTGGTAAGCCAGCCCGTATTCATAACGCACTAAACCTTTTTATCGCGTTAAACGCCTTTTCTCGACGAGAAAAGCACAATTTCATCAAAAACAAACAAAACAAGAAAAATGAATCTATTCAACAAGTCTGCAACACGTCCTTAAGAGTTAAATGATTTCACCCAATGTCAATGTGTAATTTCTCCAGTTCTGATCATTTTTTAGGTTTGTTGGTAGCTTGGTCAATGCCAAAACACAGTGAGATCTTTTTATGGCTTTAAACGCGTTTTCTCCTCGAGAGAAACATGATTTCACTAAAAACGTTATAGTTTAACCATGCCTGTTGTACATGTGTGCAAACACTCAGAGCCTTAAGATAGGGGTTTCACCAATGTGTTTTTTGGTGAGAAACCTTCTATTTCAAGGTTCTGTGCGTTTTCAGACAAGTACAATATGTATGTATAGTGTTTCTCATGAAATCCCTCCTTTTAATGCATTTTCTCACAGAAAACGAGTCTCTCGCCATGGGAACATGGCTTTTTTGAAAAAGCATATTCTCGTCGAGAAATCGTGTTTTAAACAATAAAAACGACTCCCGGCCTTATTTAGTTCACATTTGTACTTTTGGTAAGCTAACCCGTATTCATAACGCACTAAACCTTTTTATCGCGTTAAACGCCTTTTCTCGACGAGAAAAGCACAATTTCATCAAAAACAAACAAAACAAGAAAAATGAATCTATTCAACAAGTCTGCAACACGTCCTTAAGAGTTACGTGATTTCACCCAATGTCAATATGTAATTTCTCCAGTTCTGATCATTTTTTAGGTTGTTGGTAGCTTGGTCAATGCCAAAACACAGTGAGATCTTTTTATGGCTTTAAACGCGTTTTCTCCTCGAGAGAAACATGATTTCACTAAAAACGTTATAGTTTAAACATGCCTGTTTGTACATGTATGCAAACACTCAGAGCCTTAAGATAGGGGTTTCACCAATGTGTTTTTTGGTGAGAAACCTTCTATTTCAAGGTTCTGTGCGTTTTCAGACAAGTACAATATGTATTTATAGTGTTTCTGATGAAATCCCTCCTTTTAATGCATTTTCTCACAGAAAACGAGTCTCTCGCAATGGGAACATGGCTTTTTAAAAAAAGCATATTCTCGTCGAGAAATCGTGTCTTAAACAATAAAAACTACTCCCGGCCTTATTTAGTTCACATTTGTACTTTTGGTAAGCTAGCCCGTATTCATAACGCACTAAACCTTTTTATCGCGTTAAACGCCTTTTCTCGACGAGAAAAGCAATTTCATCAAAAACAAACAAAACAAGAAAAATGAATCTATTCAACAAGTCTGCAACACGTCCTTAAGAGTTACGTGATTTCACCCAATGTCAATATGTAATTTCTCCAGTTCTGATCATTTTTTAGGTTGTTGGTAGCTTGGTCCAATGCCAAAACACAGTGAGATCTTTTTATGGCTTTAAACGCGTTTTCTCCTCGAGAGAAACATGATTTCACTAAAAACGTTATAGTTTAAACATGCCTGTTTGTACATGTGTGCAAACACTCAGAGCCTTAAGATAGGGGTTTCACCAATGTGTTTTTTGGTGAGAAACCTTCTATTTCAAGGTTCTGTGCGTTTTCAGACAAGTACAATATGTATTTATAGTGTTTCTCATGAAATCCCTCCTTTTAATGCATTTTCTCACAGAAAACGAGTCTCTCGCCACATGGGAACATGGCTTTTTTGAAAAAGCATATTCTGGTCGAGAAATCGTGTTTTAAGCAATAAAAACGACTCCCGGCCTTATTTGGTTCACATTTGTACTTTTGGTAAGCCAGCCCGTATTCATAACGCACTAAACCTTTTTATAGCGTTAAACGCCTTTTCTCGACGAGAAAAGCACAATTTCATCAAAAACAAACAAAACAAGAAAAATGAATCTATTCAACAAGTCTGCAACACGTCCTTAAGAGTTACATGATTTCACCCTATGTCAATGTGTAATTTCTCCAGTTCTGATCATTTTTTAGGTTTGTTGGTAGCTTGGGCAATGCCAAAACACAGTGAGATCTTTTTATGGCTTTAAAAGCGTTTTCTCCTCGAGAGAAACATGATTTCACTAAAAACGTTATAGTTTAACCATGCCTGTTGTACATGTGTGCAAACACTCAGAGCCTTAAGATAGGGGTTTCACCAATGTGTTTTTTGGTGAGAAACCTTCTATTTCAAGGTTCTGTGCGTTTTCAGACAAGTACAATATGTATTTATAGTGTTTCTGATGAAATCCCTCCTTTTAATGCATTTTCTCACAGAAAACGAGTCTCTCGCCATGGGAACATGGCTTTTTTGAAAAAGCATATTCTGGTCGAGAAATCGTGTTTTAAGCAATAAAAACGACTCCCGGCCTTATTTGGTTCACATTTGTACTTTTGGTAAGCCAGCCCGTATTCATAACGCACTAAACCTTTTTATAGCGTTAAACGCCTTTTCTCGACGAGAAAAGCACAATTTCATCAAAAACAAACAAAACAAGAAAAATGAATCTATTCAACAAGTCTGCAACACGTCCTTAAGAGTTACATGATTTCACCCTATGTCAATGTGTAATTTCTCCAGTTCTGATCATTTTTTAGGTTTGTTGGTAGCTTGGTCAATGCCAAAACACAGTGAGATCTTTTTATGGCTTTAAACGCGTTTTCTCCTCGAGAGAAACATGATTTCACTAAAAACGTTATAGTTTAACCATGCCTGTTGTACATGTGTGCAAACACTCAGAGCCTTAAGATAGGGGTTTCACCAATGTGTTTTTTGGTGAGAAACCTTCTATTTCAAGGTTCTGTGCGTTTTCAGACAAGTACAATATGTATTTATAGTGTTTCTGATGAAATCCCTCCTTTTAATGCATTTTCTCACAGAAAACGAGTCTCTCGCCATGGGAACATGGCTTTTTTGAAAAAGCATATTCTGGTCGAGAAATCGTATTTTAAGCAATAAAAACGACTCCCGGCCTTATTTAGTTCACATTTGTACTTTTGGTAAGCTAGCCCGTATTCATAACGCACTAAACCTTTTTATCGCGTTAAACGCCTTTTCTCGACGAGAAAAGCACAATTTCATCAAAAACAAACAAAACAAGAAAAATGAATCTATTCAACAAGTCTGCAACACGTCCTTAAGAGTTACATGATTTCACCCAATGTCAATATGTAATTTCTCCAGTTCTGATCATTTTTTAGGTTGTTGGTAGCTTGGTCAATGCCAAAACACAGTGAGATCTTTTTATGGCTTTAAACGCGTTTTCTCCTCGAGAGAAACATGATTTCACTAAAAACGTTATAGTTTAAACATGCCTGTTGTACATGTGCTCAAACACTCAGAGCCTTAAGATAGGGGTTTCACCAATGTGTTTTTTGGTGAGAAACCTTCTATTTCAAGGTTCTGTGCGTTTTCCGACAAGTACAATATGTATTTATAGTGTTTCTGATGAAATCCCTCCTTTTAATGCATTTTCTCACAGAAAACGAGTCTCTCGCCATGGGAACATGGCTTTTTTGAAAAAGCATATTCTCGTCGAGAAATCGTGTTTTAAACAATAAAAACGACTCCCGGCCTTATTTAGTTCACATTTGTACTTTTGGTAAGCTAACCCGTATTCATAACGCACTAAACCTTTTTATCGCGTTAAACGCCTTTTCTCGACGAGAAAAGCACAATTTCATCAAAAACAAACAAAACAAGAAAAATGAATCTATTCAACAAGTCTGCAACACGTCCTTAAGAGTTACGTGATTTCACCCAATGTCAATATGTAATTTCTCCAGTTCTGATCATTTTTTAGGTTGTTGGTAGCTTGGTCAATGCCAAAACACAGTGAGATCTTTTTATGGCTTTAAACGCGTTTTCTCCTCGAGAGAAACATGATTTCACTAAAAACGTTATAGTTTAAACATGCCTGTTTGTACATGTATGCAAACACTCAGAGCCTTAAGATAGGGGTTTCACCAATGTGTTTTTTGGTGAGAAACCTTCTATTTCAAGGTTCTGTGCGTTTTCAGACAAGTACAATATGTATTTATAGTGTTTCTCATGAAATCCCTCCTTTTAATGCATTTTCTCACAGAAAACGAGTCTCTCGCCATGGGAACATGGCTTTTTTGAAAAAGCATATTCTGGTCGAGAAATCGTATTTTAAGCAATAAAAACGACTCCCGGCCTTATTTAGTTCACATTTGTACTTTTGGTAAGCTAGCCCGTATTCATAACGCACTAAACCTTTTTATTGCGTTAAACGCCTTTTCTCGACGAGAAAAGCACAATTTCATCAAAAACAAACAAAACAAGAAAAATGAATCTATTCAACAAGTCTGCAACACGTCCTTAAGAGTTACGTGATTTCACCCAATGTCAATATGTAATTTCTCCAGTTCTGATCATTTTTTAGGTTTTTGGTAGCTTGGTCCAATGCCAAAACACAGTGAGATCTTTTTATGGCTTTAAACGCGTTTTCTCCTCGAGAGAAACATGATTTCACTAAAAACGTTATAGTTTAAACATGCCTGTTTGTACATGTGTGCAAACACTCAGAGCCTTAAGATAGGGGTTTCACCAATGTGTTTTTTGGTGAGAAACCTTCTATTTCAAGGTTCTGTGCGTTTTCAGACAAGTACAATATGTATTTATAGTGTTTCTCATGAAATCCCTCCTTTTAATGCATTTTCTCACAGAAAACGAGTCTCTCGCCACATGGGAACATGGCTTTTTTGAAAAAGCATATTCTGGTCGAGAAATCGTGTTTTAAGCAATAAAAACGACTCCCGGCCTTATTTGGTTCACATTTGTACTTTTGGTAAGCCAGCCCGTATTCATAACGCACTAAACCTTTTTATAGCGTTAAACGCCTTTTCTCGACGAGAAAAGCACAATTTCATCAAAAACAAACAAAACAAGAAAAATGAATCTATTCAACAAGTCTGCAACACGTCCTTAAGAGTTACATGATTTCACCCTATGTCAATGTGTAATTTCTCCAGTTCTGATCATTTTTTAGGTTTGTTGGTAGCTTGGGCAATGCCAAAACACAGTGAGATCTTTTTATGGCTTTAAAAGCGTTTTCTCCTCGAGAGAAACATGATTTCACTAAAAACGTTATAGTTTAACCATGCCTGTTGTACATGTGTGCAAACACTCAGAGCCTTAAGATAGGGGTTTCACCAATGTGTTTTTTGGTGAGAAACCTTCTATTTCAAGGTTCTGTGCGTTTTCAGACAAGTACAATATGTATTTATAGTGTTTCTGATGAAATCCCTCCTTTTAATGCATTTTCTCACAGAAAACGAGTCTCTCGCCATGGGAACATGGCTTTTTTGAAAAAGCATATTCTGGTCGAGAAATCGTGTTTTAAGCAATAAAAACGACTCCCGGCCTTATTTGGTTCACATTTGTACTTTTGGTAAGCCAGCCCGTATTCATAACGCACTAAACCTTTTTATAGCGTTAAACGCCTTTTCTCGACGAGAAAAGCACAATTTCATCAAAAACAAACAAAACAAGAAAAATGAATCTATTCAACAAGTCTGCAACACGTCCTTAAGAGTTACATGATTTCACCCTATGTCAATGTGTAATTTCTCCAGTTCTGATCATTTTTTAGGTTTGTTGGTAGCTTGGTCAATGCCAAAACACAGTGAGATCTTTTTATGGCTTTAAACGCGTTTTCTCCTCGAGAGAAACATGATTTCACTAAAAACGTTATAGTTTAACCATGCCTGTTGTACATGTGTGCAAACACTCAGAGCCTTAAGATAGGGGTTTCACCAATGTGTTTTTTGGTGAGAAACCTTCTATTTCAAGGTTCTGTGCGTTTTCAGACAAGTACAATATGTATTTATAGTGTTTCTGATGAAATCCCTCCTTTTAATGCATTTTCTCACAGAAAACGAGTCTCTCGCCATGGGAACATGGCTTTTTTGAAAAAGCATATTCTCGTCGAGAAATCGTGTTTTAAACAATAAAAACGACTCCCGGCCTTATTTAGTTCACATTTGTACTTTTGGTAAGCTAACCCGTATTCATAACGCACTAAACCTTTTTATCGCGTTAAACGCCTTTTCTCGACGAGAAAAGCACAATTTCATCAAAAACAAACAAAACAAGAAAAATGAATGTATTCAACAAGTCTACAACACGTCCTTAAGAGTTACATGATTTCACCCAATGTCAATATGTAATTTGTCCAGTTCTGATCATTTTTTAGGTTTGTTGGTAGCTTGGTCAATGCCAAAACACAGTGAGATCTTTTTATGGCTTTAAACGCGTTTTCTCCTCGAGAGAAACATGATTTCACTAAAAACGTTATAGTTTAACCATGCCTGTTGTACATGTGTGCAAACACTCAGAGCCTTAAGATAGGGGTTTCACCAATGTGTTTTTTGGTGAGAAACCTTCTATTTCAAGGTTCTGTGCGTTTTCAGACAAGTACAATATGTATTTATAGTGTTTCTGATGAAATCCCTCCTTTTAATGCATTTTCTCACAGAAAACGAGTCTCTCGCCATGGGAACATGGCTTTTTTGAAAAAGCATATTCTGGTCGAGAAATCGTGTTTTAAGCAATAAAAACGACTCCCGGCCTTATTTAGTTCACATTTGTACTTTTGGTAAGCTAGCCCGTATTCATAACGCACTAAACCTTTTTATCGCGTTAAACGCCTTTTCTCGACGAGAAAAGCACAATTTCATCAAAAACAAACAAAACAAGAAAAATGAATCTATTCAACAAGTCTGCAACACGTCCTTAAGAGTTACATGATTTCACCCAATGTCAATGTGTAATTTCTCCAGTTCTGATCATTTTTTAGGTTTGTTGGTAGCTTGGTCAATGCCAAAACACAGTGAGATCTTTTTATGGCTTTAAACGCGTTTTCTCCTCGAGAGAAACATGATTAGCCCTAAAAACGTTATAGTTTAACCATGCCTGTTGTACATGTGTGCAAACACTCAGAGCCTTAAGATAGGGGTTTCACCAATGTGTTTTTTGGTGAGAAACCTTCTATTTCAAGGTTCTGTGCGTTTTCAGACAAGTACAATATGTATTTATAGTGTTTCTGATGAAATCCCTCCTTTTAATGCATTTTCTCACAGAAAACGAGTCTCTCGCCATGGGAACATGGCTTTTTTGAAAAAGCATATTCTGGTCGAGAAATCGTGTTTTAAGCAATAAAAACGACTCCCGGCCTTATTTGGTTCACATTTGTACTTTTGGTAAGCCAGCCCGTATTCATAACGCACTAAACCTTTTTATCGCGTTAAACGCCTTTTCTCGACGAGAAAAGCACAATTTCATCAAAAACAAACAAAACAAGAAAAATGAATCTATTCAACAAGTCTGCAACACGTCCTTAAGAGTTACATGATTTCACCCAATGTCAATGTGTAATTTCTCCAGTTCTGATCATTTTTTAGGTTTGTTGGTAGCTTGGTCAATGCCAAAACACAGTGAGATCTTTTTATGGCTTTAAACGCGTTTTCTCCTCGAGAGAAACATGATTTCACTAAAAACGTTATAGTTTAACCATGCCTGTTGTACATGTGTGCAAACACTCAGAGCCTTAAGATAGGGGTTTCACCAATGTGTTTTTTGGTGAGAAACCTTCTATTTCAAGGTTCTGTGCGTTTTCAGACAAGTACAATATGTATTTATAGTGTTTCTGATGAAATCCCTCCTTTTAATGCATTTTCTCACAGAAAACGAGTCTCTCGCCATGGGAACATGGCTTTTTTGAAAAAGCATATTCTGGTCGAGAAATCGTATTTTAAGCAATAAAAACGACTCCCGGCCTTATTTAGTTCACATTTGTACTTTTGGTAAGCTAGCCCGTATTCATAACGCACTAAACCTTTTTATCGCGTTAAACGCCTTTTCTCGACGAGAAAAGCAATTTCATCAAAAACAAACAAAACAAGAAAAATGAATCTATTCAACAAGTCTGCAACACGTCCTTAAGAGTTACATGATTTCACCCAATGTCAATATGTAATTTCTCCAGTTCTGATCATTTTTTAGGTTGTTGGTAGCTTGGTCAATGCCAAAACACAGTGAGATCTTTTTATGGCTTTAAACGCGTTTTCTCCTCGAGAGAAACATGATTTCACTAAAAACGTTATAGTTTAAACATGCCTGTTGTACATGTGCTCAAACACTCAGAGCCTTAAGATAGGGGTTTCACCAATGTGTTTTTTGGTGAGAAACCTTCTATTTCAAGGTTCTGTGCGTTTTCCGACAAGTACAATATGTATTTATAGTGTTTCTGATGAAATCCCTCCTTTTAATGCATTTTCTCACAGAAAACGAGTCTCTCGCCATGGGAACATGGCTTTTTTGAAAAAGCATATTCTGGTCGAGAAATCGTGTTTTAAGCAATAAAAACGACTCCCGGCCTTATTTAGTTCACATTTGTACTTTTGGTAAGCTAGCCCGTATTCATAACGCACTAAACCTTTTTATCGCGTTAAACGCCTTTTCTCGACGAGAAAAGCACAATTTCATCAAAAACAAACAAAACAAGAAAAATGAATCTATTCAACAAGTCTGCAACACGTCCTTAAGAGTTACGTGATTTCACCCAATGTCAATATGTAATTTCTCCAGTTCTGATCATTTTTTAGGTTGTTGGTAGCTTGGTCAATGCCAAAACACAGTGAGATCTTTTTATGGCTTTAAACGCGTTTTCTCCTCGAGAGAAACATGATTTCACTAAAAACGTTATAGTTTAAACATGCCTGTTTGTACATGTATGCAAACACTCAGAGCCTTAAGATAGGGGTTTCACCAATGTGTTTTTTGGTGAGAAACCTTCTATTTCAAGGTTCTGTGCGTTTTCAGACAAGTACAATATGTATTTATAGTGTTTCTGATGAAATCCCTCCTTTTAATGCATTTTCTCACAGAAAACGAGTCTCTCGCCATGGGAATATGGCTTTTTTGAAAAAGCATATTCTGGTCGAGAAATCGTGTTTTAAGCAATAAAAACGACTCCCGGCCTTATTTAGTTCACATTTGTACTTTTGGTAAGCTAGCCCGTATTCATAACGCACTAAACCTTTTTATCGCGTTAAACGCCTTTTCTCGACGAGAAAAGCACAATTTCATCAAAAACAAACAAAACAAGAAAAATGAATCTATTCAACAAGTCTGCAACACGTCCTTAAGAGTTACATGATTTCACCCAATGTCAATGTGTAATTTCTCCAGTTCTGATCATTTTTTAGGTTTGTTGGTAGCTTGGTCAATGCCAAAACACAGTGAGATCTTTTTATGGCTTTAAACGCGTTTTCTCCTCGAGAGAAACATGATTAGCCCTAAAAACGTTATAGTTT
Source organism: Lampris incognitus (assembly GCF_029633865.1). NCBI lineage: Eukaryota > Metazoa > Chordata > Actinopteri > Lampriformes > Lampridae > Lampris > Lampris incognitus. The sequence continues at coordinate 196,441 of NW_026611592.1, read as the reverse complement.
AACCATGCCTGTTGTACATGTGTGCAAACACTCAGAGCCTTAAGATAGGGGTTTCACCAATGTGTTTTTTGGTGAGAAACCTTCTATTTCAAGGTTCTGTGCGTTTTCCGACAAGTACAATATGTATTTATAGTGTTTCTGATGAAATCCCTCCTTTTAATGCATTTTCTCACAGAAAACGAGTCTCTCGCCATGGGAACATGGCTTTTTTGAAAAAGCATATTCTCGTCGAGAAATCGTGTTTTAAACAATAAAAACGACTCCCGGCCTTATTTAGTTCACATTTGTACTTTTGGTAAGCTAACCCGTATTCATAACGCACTAAACCTTTTTATCGCGTTAAACGCCTTTTCTCGACGAGAAAAGCACAATTTCATCAAAAACAAACAAAACAAGAAAAATGAATGTATTCAACAAGTCTACAACACGTCCTTAAGAGTTACATGATTTCACCCAATGTCAATATGTAATTTGTCCAGTTCTGATCATTTTTTAGGTTGTTGGTAGCTTGGTCCAATGTCAAAACACAGTGAAATCTTTTTATGGCTTTAAACGCGTTTTCTCCTCGAGAGAAACATGATTTCACTAAAAACGTTATAGTTTAAACATGCCTGTTGTACATGTGCGCAAACACTCAGAGCCTTAAGATAGGGCTTTCACCAATGTGTTTTTTGGTGAGAAACCTTCTATTCCAAGGTTCTGTGCGTTTTCAGACAAGTACAATATGTATTTATAGTGTTTCTGATGAAATCCCTCCTTTTAATGCATTTTCTCACAGAAAACGAGTCTCTCGCAATGGGAACATGGCTTTTTAAAAAAAGCATATTCTCGTCGAGAAATCGTGTCTTAAACAATAAAAACGACTCCCGGCCTTATTTAGTTCACATTTGTACTTTTGGTAAGCTAGCCCGTATTCATAACGCACTAAACCTTTTTATCGCGTTAAACGCCTTTTCTCGACGAGAAAAGCAATTTCATCAAAAACAAACAAAACAAGAAAAATGAATCTATTCAACAAGTCTGCAACACGTCCTTAAGAGTTACGTGATTTCACCCAATGTCAATATGTAATTTCTCCAGTTCTGATCATTTTTTAGGTTGTTGGTAGCTTGGTCCAATGCCAAAACACAGTGAGATCTTTTTATGGCTTTAAACGCGTTTTCTCCTCGAGAGAAACATGATTTCACTAAAAACGTTATAGTTTAAACATGCCTGTTTGTACATGTGTGCAAACACTCAGAGCCTTAAGATAGGGGTTTCACCAATGTGTTTTTTGGTGAGAAACCTTCTATTTCAAGGTTCTGTGCGTTTTCAGACAAGTACAATATGTATTTATAGTGTTTCTCATGAAATCCCTCCTTTTAATGCATTTTCTCACAGAAAACGAGTCTCTCGCCACATGGGAACATGGCTTTTTTGAAAAAGCATATTCTGGTCGAGAAATCGTGTTTTAAGCAATAAAAACGACTCCCGGCCTTATTTGGTTCACATTTGTACTTTTGGTAAGCCAGCCCGTATTCATAACGCACTAAACCTTTTTATAGCGTTAAACGCCTTTTCTCGACGAGAAAAGCACAATTTCATCAAAAACAAACAAAACAAGAAAAATGAATCTATTCAACAAGTCTGCAACACGTCCTTAAGAGTTACATGATTTCACCCTATGTCAATGTGTAATTTCTCCAGTTCTGATCATTTTTTAGGTTTGTTGGTAGCTTGGGCAATGCCAAAACACAGTGAGATCTTTTTATGGCTTTAAAAGCGTTTTCTCCTCGAGAGAAACATGATTTCACTAAAAACGTTATAGTTTAACCATGCCTGTTGTACATGTGTGCAAACACTCAGAGCCTTAAGATAGGGGTTTCACCAATGTGTTTTTTGGTGAGAAACCTTCTATTTCAAGGTTCTGTGCGTTTTCAGACAAGTACAATATGTATTTATAGTGTTTCTGATGAAATCCCTCCTTTTAATGCATTTTCTCACAGAAAACGAGTCTCTCGCCATGGGAACATGGCTTTTTTGAAAAAGCATATTCTGGTCGAGAAATCGTGTTTTAAGCAATAAAAACGACTCCCGGCCTTATTTGGTTCACATTTGTACTTTTGGTAAGCCAGCCCGTATTCATAACGCACTAAACCTTTTTATAGCGTTAAACGCCTTTTCTCGACGAGAAAAGCACAATTTCATCAAAAACAAACAAAACAAGAAAAATGAATCTATTCAACAAGTCTGCAACACGTCCTTAAGAGTTACATGATTTCACCCTATGTCAATGTGTAATTTCTCCAGTTCTGATCATTTTTTAGGTTTGTTGGTAGCTTGGTCAATGCCAAAACACAGTGAGATCTTTTTATGGCTTTAAACGCGTTTTCTCCTCGAGAGAAACATGATTTCACTAAAAACGTTATAGTTTAACCATGCCTGTTGTACATGTGTGCAAACACTCAGAGCCTTAAGATAGGGGTTTCACCAATGTGTTTTTTGGTGAGAAACCTTCTATTTCAAGGTTCTGTGCGTTTTCAGACAAGTACAATATGTATTTATAGTGTTTCTGATGAAATCCCTCCTTTTAATGCATTTTCTCACAGAAAACGAGTCTCTCGCCATGGGAACATGGCTTTTTTGAAAAAGCATATTCTGGTCGAGAAATCGTGTTTTAAGCAATAAAAACGACTCCCGGCCTTATTTAGTTCACATTTGTACTTTTGGTAAGCTAGCCCGTATTCATAACGCACTAAACCTTTTTATCGCGTTAAACGCCTTTTCTCGACGAGAAAAGCACAATTTCATCAAAAACAAACAAAACAAGAAAAATGAATCTATTCAACAAGTCTGCAACACGTCCTTAAGAGTTACATGATTTCACCCAATGTCAATATGTAATTTCTCCAGTTCTGATCATTTTTTAGGTTGTTGGTAGCTTGGTCAATGCCAAAACACAGTGAGATCTTTTTATGGCTTTAAACGCGTTTTCTCCTCGAGAGAAACATGATTTCACTAAAAACGTTATAGTTTAAACATGCCTGTTGTACATGTGCTCAAACACTCAGAGCCTTAAGATAGGGGTTTCACCAATGTGTTTTTTGGTGAGAAACCTTCTATTTCAAGGTTCTGTGCGTTTTCCGACAAGTACAATATGTATTTATAGTGTTTCTGATGAAATCCCTCCTTTTAATGCATTTTCTCACAGAAAACGAGTCTCTCGCCATGGGAACATGGCTTTTTTGAAAAAGCATATTCTCGTCGAGAAATCGTGTTTTAAACAATAAAAACGACTCCCGGCCTTATTTAGTTCACATTTGTACTTTTGGTAAGCTAACCCGTATTCATAACGCACTAAACCTTTTTATCGCGTTAAACGCCTTTTCTCGACGAGAAAAGCACAATTTCATCAAAAACAAACAAAACAAGAAAAATGAATCTATTCAACAAGTCTGCAACACGTCCTTAAGAGTTACGTGATTTCACCCAATGTCAATATGTAATTTCTCCAGTTCTGATCATTTTTTAGGTTGTTGGTAGCTTGGTCAATGCCAAAACACAGTGAGATCTTTTTATGGCTTTAAACGCGTTTTCTCCTCGAGAGAAACATGATTTCACTAAAAACGTTATAGTTTAAACATGCCTGTTTGTACATGTATGCAAACACTCAGAGCCTTAAGATAGGGGTTTCACCAATGTGTTTTTTGGTGAGAAACCTTCTATTTCAAGGTTCTGTGCGTTTTCAGACAAGTACAATATGTATTTATAGTGTTTCTCATGAAATCCCTCCTTTTAATGCATTTTCTCACAGAAAACGAGTCTCTCGCCATGGGAACATGGCTTTTTTGAAAAAGCATATTCTGGTCGAGAAATCGTGTTTTAAGCAATAAAAACGACTCCCGGCCTTATTTGGTTCACATTTGTACTTTTGGTAAGCCAGCCCGTATTCATAACGCACTAAACCTTTTTATCGCGTTAAACGCCTTTTCTCGACGAGAAAAGCACAATTTCATCAAAAACAAACAAAACAAGAAAAATGAATCTATTCAACAAGTCTGCAACACGTCCTTAAGAGTTAAATGATTTCACCCAATGTCAATGTGTAATTTCTCCAGTTCTGATCATTTTTTAGGTTTGTTGGTAGCTTGGTCAATGCCAAAACACAGTGAGATCTTTTTATGGCTTTAAACGCGTTTTCTCCTCGAGAGAAACATGATTTCACTAAAAACGTTATAGTTTAACCATGCCTGTTGTACATGTGTGCAAACACTCAGAGCCTTAAGATAGGGGTTTCACCAATGTGTTTTTTGGTGAGAAACCTTCTATTTCAAGGTTCTGTGCGTTTTCAGACAAGTACAATATGTATGTATAGTGTTTCTCATGAAATCCCTCCTTTTAATGCATTTTCTCACAGAAAACGAGTCTCTCGCCATGGGAACATGGCTTTTTTGAAAAAGCATATTCTCGTCGAGAAATCGTGTTTTAAACAATAAAAACGACTCCCGGCCTTATTTAGTTCACATTTGTACTTTTGGTAAGCTAACCCGTATTCATAACGCACTAAACCTTTTTATCGCGTTAAACGCCTTTTCTCGACGAGAAAAGCACAATTTCATCAAAAACAAACAAAACAAGAAAAATGAATCTATTCAACAAGTCTGCAACACGTCCTTAAGAGTTACGTGATTTCACCCAATGTCAATATGTAATTTCTCCAGTTCTGATCATTTTTTAGGTTGTTGGTAGCTTGGTCAATGCCAAAACACAGTGAGATCTTTTTATGGCTTTAAACGCGTTTTCTCCTCGAGAGAAACATGATTTCACTAAAAACGTTATAGTTTAAACATGCCTGTTTGTACATGTATGCAAACACTCAGAGCCTTAAGATAGGGGTTTCACCAATGTGTTTTTTGGTGAGAAACCTTCTATTTCAAGGTTCTGTGCGTTTTCAGACAAGTACAATATGTATTTATAGTGTTTCTGATGAAATCCCTCCTTTTAATGCATTTTCTCACAGAAAACGAGTCTCTCGCAATGGGAACATGGCTTTTTAAAAAAAGCATATTCTCGTCGAGAAATCGTGTCTTAAACAATAAAAACGACTCCCGGCCTTATTTAGTTCACATTTGTACTTTTGGTAAGCTAGCCCGTATTCATAACGCACTAAACCTTTTTATCGCGTTAAACGCCTTTTCTCGACGAGAAAAGCAATTTCATCAAAAACAAACAAAACAAGAAAAATGAATCTATTCAACAAGTCTGCAACACGTCCTTAAGAGTTACGTGATTTCACCCAATGTCAATATGTAATTTCTCCAGTTCTGATCATTTTTTAGGTTGTTGGTAGCTTGGTCCAATGCCAAAACACAGTGAGATCTTTTTATGGCTTTAAACGCGTTTTCTCCTCGAGAGAAACATGATTTCACTAAAAACGTTATAGTTTAAACATGCCTGTTTGTACATGTGTGCAAACACTCAGAGCCTTAAGATAGGGGTTTCACCAATGTGTTTTTTGGTGAGAAACCTTCTATTTCAAGGTTCTGTGCGTTTTCAGACAAGTACAATATGTATTTATAGTGTTTCTCATGAAATCCCTCCTTTTAATGCATTTTCTCACAGAAAACGAGTCTCTCGCCACATGGGAACATGGCTTTTTTGAAAAAGCATATTCTGGTCGAGAAATCGTGTTTTAAGCAATAAAAACGACTCCCGGCCTTATTTGGTTCACATTTGTACTTTTGGTAAGCCAGCCCGTATTCATAACGCACTAAACCTTTTTATAGCGTTAAACGCCTTTTCTCGACGAGAAAAGCACAATTTCATCAAAAACAAACAAAACAAGAAAAATGAATCTATTCAACAAGTCTGCAACACGTCCTTAAGAGTTACATGATTTCACCCTATGTCAATGTGTAATTTCTCCAGTTCTGATCATTTTTTAGGTTTGTTGGTAGCTTGGGCAATGCCAAAACACAGTGAGATCTTTTTATGGCTTTAAAAGCGTTTTCTCCTCGAGAGAAACATGATTTCACTAAAAACGTTATAGTTTAACCATGCCTGTTGTACATGTGTGCAAACACTCAGAGCCTTAAGATAGGGGTTTCACCAATGTGTTTTTTGGTGAGAAACCTTCTATTTCAAGGTTCTGTGCGTTTTCAGACAAGTACAATATGTATTTATAGTGTTTCTGATGAAATCCCTCCTTTTAATGCATTTTCTCACAGAAAACGAGTCTCTCGCCATGGGAACATGGCTTTTTTGAAAAAGCATATTCTGGTCGAGAAATCGTGTTTTAAGCAATAAAAACGACTCCCGGCCTTATTTGGTTCACATTTGTACTTTTGGTAAGCCAGCCCGTATTCATAACGCACTAAACCTTTTTATAGCGTTAAACGCCTTTTCTCGACGAGAAAAGCACAATTTCATCAAAAACAAACAAAACAAGAAAAATGAATCTATTCAACAAGTCTGCAACACGTCCTTAAGAGTTACATGATTTCACCCTATGTCAATGTGTAATTTCTCCAGTTCTGATCATTTTTTAGGTTTGTTGGTAGCTTGGTCAATGCCAAAACACAGTGAGATCTTTTTATGGCTTTAAACGCGTTTTCTCCTCGAGAGAAACATGATTTCACTAAAAACGTTATAGTTTAACCATGCCTGTTGTACATGTGTGCAAACACTCAGAGCCTTAAGATAGGGGTTTCACCAATGTGTTTTTTGGTGAGAAACCTTCTATTTCAAGGTTCTGTGCGTTTTCAGACAAGTACAATATGTATTTATAGTGTTTCTGATGAAATCCCTCCTTTTAATGCATTTTCTCACAGAAAACGAGTCTCTCGCCATGGGAACATGGCTTTTTTGAAAAAGCATATTCTGGTCGAGAAATCGTATTTTAAGCAATAAAAACGACTCCCGGCCTTATTTAGTTCACATTTGTACTTTTGGTAAGCTAGCCCGTATTCATAACGCACTAAACCTTTTTATCGCGTTAAACGCCTTTTCTCGACGAGAAAAGCACAATTTCATCAAAAACAAACAAAACAAGAAAAATGAATCTATTCAACAAGTCTGCAACACGTCCTTAAGAGTTACATGATTTCACCCAATGTCAATATGTAATTTCTCCAGTTCTGATCATTTTTTAGGTTGTTGGTAGCTTGGTCAATGCCAAAACACAGTGAGATCTTTTTATGGCTTTAAACGCGTTTTCTCCTCGAGAGAAACATGATTTCACTAAAAACGTTATAGTTTAAACATGCCTGTTGTACATGTGCTCAAACACTCAGAGCCTTAAGATAGGGGTTTCACCAATGTGTTTTTTGGTGAGAAACCTTCTATTTCAAGGTTCTGTGCGTTTTCCGACAAGTACAATATGTATTTATAGTGTTTCTGATGAAATCCCTCCTTTTAATGCATTTTCTCACAGAAAACGAGTCTCTCGCCATGGGAACATGGCTTTTTTGAAAAAGCATATTCTCGTCGAGAAATCGTGTTTTAAACAATAAAAACGACTCCCGGCCTTATTTAGTTCACATTTGTACTTTTGGTAAGCTAACCCGTATTCATAACGCACTAAACCTTTTTATCGCGTTAAACGCCTTTTCTCGACGAGAAAAGCACAATTTCATCAAAAACAAACAAAACAAGAAAAATGAATCTATTCAACAAGTCTGCAACACGTCCTTAAGAGTTACGTGATTTCACCCAATGTCAATATGTAATTTCTCCAGTTCTGATCATTTTTTAGGTTGTTGGTAGCTTGGTCAATGCCAAAACACAGTGAGATCTTTTTATGGCTTTAAACGCGTTTTCTCCTCGAGAGAAACATGATTTCACTAAAAACGTTATAGTTTAAACATGCCTGTTTGTACATGTATGCAAACACTCAGAGCCTTAAGATAGGGGTTTCACCAATGTGTTTTTTGGTGAGAAACCTTCTATTTCAAGGTTCTGTGCGTTTTCAGACAAGTACAATATGTATTTATAGTGTTTCTCATGAAATCCCTCCTTTTAATGCATTTTCTCACAGAAAACGAGTCTCTCGCCATGGGAACATGGCTTTTTTGAAAAAGCATATTCTGGTCGAGAAATCGTGTTTTAAGCAATAAAAACGACTCCCGGCCTTATTTGGTTCACATTTGTACTTTTGGTAAGCCAGCCCGTATTCATAACGCACTAAACCTTTTTATAGCGTTAAACGCCTTTTCTCGACGAGAAAAGCACAATTTCATCAAAAACAAACAAAACAAGAAAAATGAATCTATTCAACAAGTCTGCAACACGTCCTTAAGAGTTACATGATTTCACCCTATGTCAATGTGTAATTTCTCCAGTTCTGATCATTTTTTAGGTTTGTTGGTAGCTTGGTCAATGCCAAAACACAGTGAGATCTTTTTATGGCTTTAAACGCGTTTTCTCCTCGAGAGAAACATGATTTCACTAAAAACGTTATAGTTTAACCATGCCTGTTGTACATGTGTGCAAACACTCAGAGCCTTAAGATAGGGGTTTCACCAATGTGTTTTTTGGTGAGAAACCTTCTATTTCAAGGTTCTGTGCGTTTTCAGACAAGTACAATATGTATTTATAGTGTTTCTGATGAAATCCCTCCTTTTAATGCATTTTCTCACAGAAAACGAGTCTCTCGCCATGGGAACATGGCTTTTTTGAAAAAGCATATTCTGGTCGAGAAATCGTATTTTAAGCAATAAAAACGACTCCCGGCCTTATTTAGTTCACATTTGTACTTTTGGTAAGCTAGCCCGTATTCATAACGCACTAAACCTTTTTATCGCGTTAAACGCCTTTTCTCGACGAGAAAAGCACAATTTCATCAAAAACAAACAAAACAAGAAAAATGAATCTATTCAACAAGTCTGCAACACGTCCTTAAGAGTTACATGATTTCACCCAATGTCAATATGTAATTTCTCCAGTTCTGATCATTTTTTAGGTTGTTGGTAGCTTGGTCAATGCCAAAACACAGTGAGATCTTTTTATGGCTTTAAACGCGTTTTCTCCTCGAGAGAAACATGATTTCACTAAAAACGTTATAGTTTAAACATGCCTGTTGTACATGTGCTCAAACACTCAGAGCCTTAAGATAGGGGTTTCACCAATGTGTTTTTTGGTGAGAAACCTTCTATTTCAAGGTTCTGTGCGTTTTCCGACAAGTACAATATGTATTTATAGTGTTTCTGATGAAATCCCTCCTTTTAATGCATTTTCTCACAGAAAACGAGTCTCTCGCCATGGGAACATGGCTTTTTTGAAAAAGCATATTCTCGTCGAGAAATCGTGTTTTAAACAATAAAAACGACTCCCGGCCTTATTTAGTTCACATTTGTACTTTTGGTAAGCTAACCCGTATTCATAACGCACTAAACCTTTTTATCGCGTTAAACGCCTTTTCTCGACGAGAAAAGCACAATTTCATCAAAAACAAACAAAACAAGAAAAATGAATCTATTCAACAAGTCTGCAACACGTCCTTAAGAGTTACGTGATTTCACCCAATGTCAATATGTAATTTCTCCAGTTCTGATCATTTTTTAGGTTGTTGGTAGCTTGGTCAATGCCAAAACACAGTGAGATCTTTTTATGGCTTTAAACGCGTTTTCTCCTCGAGAGAAACATGATTTCACTAAAAACGTTATAGTTTAAACATGCCTGTTTGTACATGTATGCAAACACTCAGAGCCTTAAGATAGGGGTTTCACCAATGTGTTTTTTGGTGAGAAACCTTCTATTTCAAGGTTCTGTGCGTTTTCAGACAAGTACAATATGTATTTATAGTGTTTCTCATGAAATCCCTCCTTTTAATGCATTTTCTCACAGAAAACGAGTCTCTCGCCATGGGAACATGGCTTTTTTGAAAAAGCATATTCTGGTCGAGAAATCGTATTTTAAGCAATAAAAACGACTCCCGGCCTTATTTAGTTCACATTTGTACTTTTGGTAAGCTAGCCCGTATTCATAACGCACTAAACCTTTTTATTGCGTTAAACGCCTTTTCTCGACGAGAAAAGCACAATTTCATCAAAAACAAACAAAACAAGAAAAATGAATCTATTCAACAAGTCTGCAACACGTCCTTAAGAGTTACGTGATTTCACCCAATGTCAATATGTAATTTCTCCAGTTCTGATCATTTTTTAGGTTTTTGGTAGCTTGGTCCAATGCCAAAACACAGTGAGATCTTTTTATGGCTTTAAACGCGTTTTCTCCTCGAGAGAAACATGATTTCACTAAAAACGTTATAGTTTAAACATGCCTGTTTGTACATGTGTGCAAACACTCAGAGCCTTAAGATAGGGGTTTCACCAATGTGTTTTTTGGTGAGAAACCTTCTATTTCAAGGTTCTGTGCGTTTTCAGACAAGTACAATATGTATTTATAGTGTTTCTCATGAAATCCCTCCTTTTAATGCATTTTCTCACAGAAAACGAGTCTCTCGCCACATGGGAACATGGCTTTTTTGAAAAAGCATATTCTGGTCGAGAAATCGTGTTTTAAGCAATAAAAACGACTCCCGGCCTTATTTGGTTCACATTTGTACTTTTGGTAAGCCAGCCCGTATTCATAACGCACTAAACCTTTTTATAGCGTTAAACGCCTTTTCTCGACGAGAAAAGCACAATTTCATCAAAAACAAACAAAACAAGAAAAATGAATCTATTCAACAAGTCTGCAACACGTCCTTAAGAGTTACATGATTTCACCCTATGTCAATGTGTAATTTCTCCAGTTCTGATCATTTTTTAGGTTTGTTGGTAGCTTGGGCAATGCCAAAACACAGTGAGATCTTTTTATGGCTTTAAAAGCGTTTTCTCCTCGAGAGAAACATGATTTCACTAAAAACGTTATAGTTTAACCATGCCTGTTGTACATGTGTGCAAACACTCAGAGCCTTAAGATAGGGGTTTCACCAATGTGTTTTTTGGTGAGAAACCTTCTATTTCAAGGTTCTGTGCGTTTTCAGACAAGTACAATATGTATTTATAGTGTTTCTGATGAAATCCCTCCTTTTAATGCATTTTCTCACAGAAAACGAGTCTCTCGCCATGGGAACATGGCTTTTTTGAAAAAGCATATTCTGGTCGAGAAATCGTGTTTTAAGCAATAAAAACGACTCCCGGCCTTATTTGGTTCACATTTGTACTTTTGGTAAGCCAGCCCGTATTCATAACGCACTAAACCTTTTTATAGCGTTAAACGCCTTTTCTCGACGAGAAAAGCACAATTTCATCAAAAACAAACAAAACAAGAAAAATGAATCTATTCAACAAGTCTGCAACACGTCCTTAAGAGTTACATGATTTCACCCTATGTCAATGTGTAATTTCTCCAGTTCTGATCATTTTTTAGGTTTGTTGGTAGCTTGGTCAATGCCAAAACACAGTGAGATCTTTTTATGGCTTTAAACGCGTTTTCTCCTCGAGAGAAACATGATTTCACTAAAAACGTTATAGTTTAACCATGCCTGTTGTACATGTGTGCAAACACTCAGAGCCTTAAGATAGGGGTTTCACCAATGTGTTTTTTGGTGAGAAACCTTCTATTTCAAGGTTCTGTGCGTTTTCAGACAAGTACAATATGTATTTATAGTGTTTCTGATGAAATCCCTCCTTTTAATGCATTTTCTCACAGAAAACGAGTCTCTCGCCATGGGAACATGGCTTTTTTGAAAAAGCATATTCTGGTCGAGAAATCGTATTTTAAGCAATAAAAACGACTCCCGGCCTTATTTAGTTCACATTTGTACTTTTGGTAAGCTAGCCCGTATTCATAACGCACTAAACCTTTTTATCGCGTTAAACGCCTTTTCTCGACGAGAAAAGCAATTTCATCAAAAACAAACAAAACAAGAAAAATGAATCTATTCAACAAGTCTGCAACACGTCCTTAAGAGTTACATGATTTCACCCAATGTCAATATGTAATTTCTCCAGTTCTGATCATTTTTTAGGTTGTTGGTAGCTTGGTCAATGCCAAAACACAGTGAGATCTTTTTATGGCTTTAAACGCGTTTTCTCCTCGAGAGAAACATGATTTCACTAAAAACGTTATAGTTTAAACATGCCTGTTGTACATGTGCTCAAACACTCAGAGCCTTAAGATAGGGGTTTCACCAATGTGTTTTTTGGTGAGAAACCTTCTATTTCAAGGTTCTGTGCGTTTTCCGACAAGTACAATATGTATTTATAGTGTTTCTGATGAAATCCCTCCTTTTAATGCATTTTCTCACAGAAAACGAGTCTCTCGCCATGGGAACATGGCTTTTTTGAAAAAGCATATTCTGGTCGAGAAATCGTGTTTTAAGCAATAAAAACGACTCCCGGCCTTATTTAGTTCACATTTGTACTTTTGGTAAGCTAGCCCGTATTCATAACGCACTAAACCTTTTTATCGCGTTAAACGCCTTTTCTCGACGAGAAAAGCACAATTTCATCAAAAACAAACAAAACAAGAAAAATGAATCTATTCAACAAGTCTGCAACACGTCCTTAAGAGTTACGTGATTTCACCCAATGTCAATATGTAATTTCTCCAGTTCTGATCATTTTTTAGGTTGTTGGTAGCTTGGTCAATGCCAAAACACAGTGAGATCTTTTTATGGCTTTAAACGCGTTTTCTCCTCGAGAGAAACATGATTTCACTAAAAACGTTATAGTTTAAACATGCCTGTTTGTACATGTATGCAAACACTCAGAGCCTTAAGATAGGGGTTTCACCAATGTGTTTTTTGGTGAGAAACCTTCTATTTCAAGGTTCTGTGCGTTTTCAGACAAGTACAATATGTATTTATAGTGTTTCTCATGAAATCCCTCCTTTTAATGCATTTTCTCACAGAAAACGAGTCTCTCGCCACATGGGAACATGGCTTTTTTTAAAAAGCATATTCTGGTCGAGAAATCGTGTTTTAAGCAATAAAAACGACTCCCGGCCTTATTTGGTTCACATTTGTACTTTTGGTAAGCCAGCCCGTATTCATAACGCACTAAACCTTTTTATCGCGTTAAACGCCTTTTCTCGACGAGAAAAGCACAATTTCATCAAAAACAAACAAAACAAGAAAAATGAATCTATTCAACAAGTCTGCAACACGTCCTTAAGAGTTACATGATTTCACCCAATGTCAATGTGTAATTTCTCCAGTTCTGATCATTTTTTAGGTTTGTTGGTAGCTTGGTCAATGCCAAAACACAGTGAGATCTTTTTATGGCTTTAAACGCGTTTTCTCCTCGAGAGAAACATGATTTCACTAAAAACGTTATAGTTTAACCATGCCTGTTGTACATGTGTGCAAACACTCAGAGCCTTAAGATAGGGGTTTCACCAATGTGTTTTTTGGTGAGAAACCTTCTATTTCAAGGTTCTGTGCGTTTTCAGACAAGTACAATATGTATTTATAGTGTTTCTGATGAAATCCCTCCTTTTAATGCATTTTCTCACAGAAAACGAGTCTCTCGCCATGGGAACATGGCTTTTTTGAAAAAGCATATTCTGGTCGAGAAATCGTGTTTTAAGCAATAAAAACGACTCCCGGCCTTATTTAGTTCACATTTGTACTTTTGGTAAGCTAGCCCGTATTCATAACGCACTAAACCTTTTTATCGCGTTAAACGCCTTTTCTCGACGAGAAAAGCACAATTTCATCAAAAACAAACAAAACAAGAAAAATGAATCTATTCAACAAGTCTGCAACACGTCCTTAAGAGTTACATGATTTCACCCAATGTCAATGTGTAATTTCTCCAGTTCTGATCATTTTTTAGGTTTGTTGGTAGCTTGGTCAATGCCAAAACACAGTGAGATCTTTTTATGGCTTTAAACGCGTTTTCTCCTCGAGAGAAACATGATTAGCCCTAAAAACGTTATAGTTTAACCATGCCTGTTGTACATGTGTGCAAACACTCAGAGCCTTAAGATAGGGGTTTCACCAATGTGTTTTTTGGTGAGAAACCTTCTATTTCAAGGTTCTGTGCGTTTTCCGACAAGTACAATATGTATTTATAGTGTTTCTGATGAAATCCCTCCTTTTAATGCATTTTCTCACAGAAAACGAGTCTCTCGCCATGGGAACATGGCTTTTTTGAAAAAGCATATTCTCGTCGAGAAATCGTGTTTTAAACAATAAAAACGACTCCCGGCCTTATTTAGTTCACATTTGTACTTTTGGTAAGCTAACCCGTATTCATAACGCACTAAACCTTTTTATCGCGTTAAACGCCTTTTCTCGACGACAAAAGCACAATTTCATCAAAAACAAACAAAACAAGAAAAATGAATGTATTCAACAAGTCTACAACACGTCCTTAAGAGTTACATGATTTCACCCAATGTCAATATGTAATTTGTCCAGTTCTGATCATTTTTTAGGTTGTTGGTAGCTTGGTCCAATGTCAAAACACAGTGAAATCTTTTTATGACTTTAAACGCGTTTTCTCCTCGAGAGAAACATGATTTCACTAAAAACGTTATAGTTTAAACATGCCTGTTGTACATGTGCGCAAACACTCAGAGCCTTAAGATAGGGCTTTCACCAATGTGTTTTTTGGTGAGAAACCTTCTATTCCAAGGTTCTGTGCGTTTTCAGACAAGTACAATATGTATTTATAGTGTTTCTGATGAAATCCCTCCTTTTAATGCATTTTCTCACAGAAAACGAGTCTCTCGCAATGGGAACATGGCTTTTTTAAAAAAGCATATTCTCGTCGAGAAATCGTGTCTTAAACAATAAAAACGACTCCCGGCCTTATTTAGTTCACATTTGTACTTTTGGTAAGCTAGCCCGTATTCATAACGCACTAAACCTTTTTATCGCGTTAAACGCCTTTTCTCGACGAGAAAAGCAATTTCATCAAAAACAAACAAAACAAGAAAAATGAATCTATTCAACAAGTCTGCAACACGTCCTTAAGAGTTACGTGATTTCACCCAATGTCAATATGTAATTTCTCCAGTTCTGATCATTTTTTAGGTTGTTGGTAGCTTGGTCCAATGCCAAAACACAGTGAGATCTTTTTATGGCTTTAAACGCGTTTTCTCCTCGAGAGAAACATGATTTCACTAAAAACGTTATAGTTTAAACATGCCTGTTTGTACATGTGTGCAAACACTCAGAGCCTTAAGATAGGGGTTTCACCAATGTGTTTTTTGGTGAGAAACCTTCTATTTCAAGGTTCTGTGCGTTTTCAGACAAGTACAATATGTATTTATAGTGTTTCTCATGAAATCCCTCCTTTTAATGCATTTTCTCACAGAAAACGAGTCTCTCGCCACATGGGAACATGGCTTTTTTGAAAAAGCATATTCTGGTCGAGAAATCGTGTTTTAAGCAATAAAAACGACTCCCGGCCTTATTTGGTTCACATTTGTACTTTTGGTAAGCCAGCCCGTATTCATAACGCACTAAACCTTTTTATAGCGTTAAACGCCTTTTCTCGACGAGAAAAGCACAATTTCATCAAAAACAAACAAAACAAGAAAAATGAATCTATTCAACAAGTCTGCAACACGTCCTTAAGAGTTACATGATTTCACCCTATGTCAATGTGTAATTTCTCCAGTTCTGATCATTTTTTAGGTTTGTTGGTAGCTTGGGCAATGCCAAAACACAGTGAGATCTTTTTATGGCTTTAAAAGCGTTTTCTCCTCGAGAGAAACATGATTTCACTAAAAACGTTATAGTTTAACCATGCCTGTTGTACATGTGTGCAAACACTCAGAGCCTTAAGATAGGGGTTTCACCAATGTGTTTTTTGGTGAGAAACCTTCTATTTCAAGGTTCTGTGCGTTTTCAGACAAGTACAATATGTATTTATAGTGTTTCTGATGAAATCCCTCCTTTTAATGCATTTTCTCACAGAAAACGAGTCTCTCGCCATGGGAACATGGCTTTTTTGAAAAAGCATATTCTGGTCGAGAAATCGTGTTTTAAGCAATAAAAACGACTCCCGGCCTTATTTGGTTCACATTTGTACTTTTGGTAAGCCAGCCCGTATTCATAACGCACTAAACCTTTTTATAGCGTTAAACGCCTTTTCTCGACGAGAAAAGCACAATTTCATCAAAAACAAACAAAACAAGAAAAATGAATCTATTCAACAAGTCTGCAACACGTCCTTAAGAGTTACATGATTTCACCCTATGTCAATGTGTAATTTCTCCAGTTCTGATCATTTTTTAGGTTTGTTGGTAGCTTGGTCAATGCCAAAACACAGTGAGATCTTTTTATGGCTTTAAACGCGTTTTCTCCTCGAGAGAAACATGATTTCACTAAAAACGTTATAGTTTAAACATGCCTGTTGTACATGTGTGCAAACACTCAGAGCCTTAAGATAGGGGTTTCACCAATGTGTTTTTTGGTGAGAAACCTTCTATTTCAAGGTTCTGTGCGTTTTCAGACAAGTACAATATGTATTTATAGTGTTTCTGATGAAATCCCTCCTTTTAATGCATTTTCTCACAGAAAACGAGTCTCTCGCCATGGGAACATGGCTTTTTTGAAAAAGCATATTCTGGTCGAGAAATCGTATTTTAAGCAATAAAAACGACTCCCGGCCTTATTTAGTTCACATTTGTACTTTTGGTAAGCTAGCCCGTATTCATAACGCACTAAACCTTTTTATCGCGTTAAACGCCTTTTCTCGACGAGAAAAGCACAATTTCATCAAAAACAAACAAAACAAGAAAAATGAATCTATTCAACAAGTCTGCAACACGTCCTTAAGAGTTACATGATTTCACCCAATGTCAATATGTAATTTCTCCAGTTCTGATCATTTTTTAGGTTGTTGGTAGCTTGGTCAATGCCAAAACACAGTGAGATCTTTTTATGGCTTTAAACGCGTTTTCTCCTCGAGAGAAACATGATTTCACTAAAAACGTTATAGTTTAAACATGCCTGTTGTACATGTGCTCAAACACTCAGAGCCTTAAGATAGGGGTTTCACCAATGTGTTTTTTGGTGAGAAACCTTCTATTTCAAGGTTCTGTGCGTTTTCCGACAAGTACAATATGTATTTATAGTGTTTCTGATGAAATCCCTCCTTTTAATGCATTTTCTCACAGAAAACGAGTCTCTCGCCATGGGAACATGGCTTTTTTGAAAAAGCATATTCTCGTCGAGAAATCGTGTTTTAAACAATAAAAACGACTCCCGGCCTTATTTAGTTCACATTTGTACTTTTGGTAAGCTAACCCGTATTCATAACGCACTAAACCTTTTTATCGCGTTAAACGCCTTTTCTCGACGAGAAAAGCACAATTTCATCAAAAACAAACAAAACAAGAAAAATGAATCTATTCAACAAGTCTGCAACACGTCCTTAAGAGTTACGTGATTTCACCCAATGTCAATATGTAATTTCTCCAGTTCTGATCATTTTTTAGGTTGTTGGTAGCTTGGTCAATGCCAAAACACAGTGAGATCTTTTTATGGCTTTAAACGCGTTTTCTCCTCGAGAGAAACATGATTTCACTAAAAACGTTATAGTTTAAACATGCCTGTTTGTACATGTATGCAAACACTCAGAGCCTTAAGATAGGGGTTTCACCAATGTGTTTTTTGGTGAGAAACCTTCTATTTCAAGGTTCTGTGCGTTTTCAGACAAGTACAATATGTATTTATAGTGTTTCTGATGAAATCCCTCCTTTTAATGCATTTTCTCACAGAAAACGAGTCTCTCGCCATGGGAACATGGCTTTTTTGAAAAAGCATATTCTGGTCGAGAAATCGTGTTTTAAGCAATAAAAACGACTCCCGGCCTTATTTGGTTCACATTTGTACTTTTGGTAAGCCAGCCCGTATTCATAACGCACTAAACCTTTTTATAGCGTTAAACGCCTTTTCTCGACGAGAAAAGCACAATTTCATCAAAAACAAACAAAACAAGAAAAATGAATCTATTCAACAAGTCTGCAACACGTCCTTAAGAGTTACATGATTTCACCCTATGTCAATGTGTAATTTCTCCAGTTCTGATCATTTTTTAGGTTTGTTGGTAGCTTGGTCAATGCCAAAACACAGTGAGATCTTTTTATGGCTTTAAACGCGTTTTCTCCTCGAGAGAAACATGATTTCACTAAAAACGTTATAGTTTAACCATGCCTGTTGTACATGTGTGCAAACACTCAGAGCCTTAAGATAGGGGTTTCACCAATGTGTTTTTTGGTGAGAAACCTTCTATTTCAAGGTTCTGTGCGTTTTCAGACAAGTACAATATGTATTTATAGTGTTTCTGATGAAATCCCTCCTTTTAATGCATTTTCTCACAGAAAACGAGTCTCTCGCCATGGGAACATGGCTTTTTTGAAAAAGCATATTCTGGTCGAGAAATCGTGTTTTAAGCAATAAAAACGACTCCCGGCCTTATTTAGTTCACATTTGTACTTTTGGTAAGCTAGCCCGTATTCATAACGCACTAAACCTTTTTATCGCGTTAAACGCCTTTTCTCGACGAGAAAAGCACAATTTCATCAAAAACAAACAAAACAAGAAAAATGAATCTATTCAACAAGTCTGCAACACGTCCTTAAGAGTTACATGATTTCACCCAATGTCAATATGTAATTTCTCCAGTTCTGATCATTTTTTAGGTTGTTGGTAGCTTGGTCAATGCCAAAACACAGTGAGATCTTTTTATGGCTTTAAACGCGTTTTCTCCTCGAGAGAAACATGATTTCACTAAAAACGTTATAGTTTAAACATGCCTGTTGTACATGTGCTCAAACACTCAGAGCCTTAAGATAGGGGTTTCACCAATGTGTTTTTTGGTGAGAAACCTTCTATTTCAAGGTTCTGTGCGTTTTCCGACAAGTACAATATGTATTTATAGTGTTTCTGATGAAATCCCTCCTTTTAATGCATTTTCTCACAGAAAACGAGTCTCTCGCCATGGGAACATGGCTTTTTTGAAAAAGCATATTCTCGTCGAGAAATCGTGTTTTAAACAATAAAAACGACTCCCGGCCTTATTTAGTTCACATTTGTACTTTTGGTAAGCTAACCCGTATTCATAACGCACTAAACCTTTTTATCGCGTTAAACGCCTTTTCTCGACGAGAAAAGCACAATTTCATCAAAAACAAACAAAACAAGAAAAATGAATCTATTCAACAAGTCTGCAACACGTCCTTAAGAGTTACGTGATTTCACCCAATGTCAATATGTAATTTCTCCAGTTCTGATCATTTTTTAGGTTGTTGGTAGCTTGGTCAATGCCAAAACACAGTGAGATCTTTTTATGGCTTTAAACGCGTTTTCTCCTCGAGAGAAACATGATTTCACTAAAAACGTTATAGTTTAAACATGCCTGTTTGTACATGTATGCAAACACTCAGAGCCTTAAGATAGGGGTTTCACCAATGTGTTTTTTGGTGAGAAACCTTCTATTTCAAGGTTCTGTGCGTTTTCAGACAAGTACAATATGTATTTATAGTGTTTCTCATGAAATCCCTCCTTTTAATGCATTTTCTCACAGAAAACGAGTCTCTCGCCATGGGAACATGGCTTTTTTGAAAAAGCATATTCTGGTCGAGAAATCGTGTTTTAAGCAATAAAAACGACTCCCGGCCTTATTTGGTTCACATTTGTACTTTTGGTAAGCCAGCCCGTATTCATAACGCACTAAACCTTTTTATCGCGTTAAACGCCTTTTCTCGACGAGAAAAGCACAATTTCATCAAAAACAAACAAAACAAGAAAAATGAATCTATTCAACAAGTCTGCAACACGTCCTTAAGAGTTAAATGATTTCACCCAATGTCAATGTGTAATTTCTCCAGTTCTGATCATTTTTTAGGTTTGTTGGTAGCTTGGTCAATGCCAAAACACAGTGAGATCTTTTTATGGCTTTAAACGCGTTTTCTCCTCGAGAGAAACATGATTTCACTAAAAACGTTATAGTTTAACCATGCCTGTTGTACATGTGTGCAAACACTCAGAGCCTTAAGATAGGGGTTTCACCAATGTGTTTTTTGGTGAGAAACCTTCTATTTCAAGGTTCTGTGCGTTTTCAGACAAGTACAATATGTATGTATAGTGTTTCTCATGAAATCCCTCCTTTTAATGCATTTTCTCACAGAAAACGAGTCTCTCGCCATGGGAACATGGCTTTTTTGAAAAAGCATATTCTCGTCGAGAAATCGTGTTTTAAACAATAAAAACGACTCCCGGCCTTATTTAGTTCACATTTGTACTTTTGGTAAGCTAACCCGTATTCATAACGCACTAAACCTTTTTATCGCGTTAAACGCCTTTTCTCGACGAGAAAAGCACAATTTCATCAAAAACAAACAAAACAAGAAAAATGAATCTATTCAACAAGTCTGCAACACGTCCTTAAGAGTTACGTGATTTCACCCAATGTCAATATGTAATTTCTCCAGTTCTGATCATTTTTTAGGTTGTTGGTAGCTTGGTCAATGCCAAAACACAGTGAGATCTTTTTATGGCTTTAAACGCGTTTTCTCCTCGAGAGAAACATGATTTCACTAAAAACGTTATAGTTTAAACATGCCTGTTTGTACATGTATGCAAACACTCAGAGCCTTAAGATAGGGGTTTCACCAATGTGTTTTTTGGTGAGAAACCTTCTATTTCAAGGTTCTGTGCGTTTTCAGACAAGTACAATATGTATTTATAGTGTTTCTGATGAAATCCCTCCTTTTAATGCATTTTCTCACAGAAAACGAGTCTCTCGCAATGGGAACATGGCTTTTTAAAAAAAGCATATTCTCGTCGAGAAATCGTGTCTTAAACAATAAAAACGACTCCCGGCCTTATTTAGTTCACATTTGTACTTTTGGTAAGCTAGCCCGTATTCATAACGCACTAAACCTTTTTATCGCGTTAAACGCCTTTTCTCGACGAGAAAAGCAATTTCATCAAAAACAAACAAAACAAGAAAAATGAATCTATTCAACAAGTCTGCAACACGTCCTTAAGAGTTACGTGATTTCACCCAATGTCAATATGTAATTTCTCCAGTTCTGATCATTTTTTAGGTTGTTGGTAGCTTGGTCCAATGCCAAAACACAGTGAGATCTTTTTATGGCTTTAAACGCGTTTTCTCCTCGAGAGAAACATGATTTCACTAAAAACGTTATAGTTTAAACATGCCTGTTTGTACATGTGTGCAAACACTCAGAGCCTTAAGATAGGGGTTTCACCAATGTGTTTTTTGGTGAGAAACCTTCTATTTCAAGGTTCTGTGCGTTTTCAGACAAGTACAATATGTATTTATAGTGTTTCTCATGAAATCCCTCCTTTTAATGCATTTTCTCACAGAAAACGAGTCTCTCGCCACATGGGAACATGGCTTTTTTGAAAAAGCATATTCTGGTCGAGAAATCGTGTTTTAAGCAATAAAAACGACTCCCGGCCTTATTTGGTTCACATTTGTACTTTTGGTAAGCCAGCCCGTATTCATAACGCACTAAACCTTTTTATAGCGTTAAACGCCTTTTCTCGACGAGAAAAGCACAATTTCATCAAAAACAAACAAAACAAGAAAAATGAATCTATTCAACAAGTCTGCAACACGTCCTTAAGAGTTACATGATTTCACCCTATGTCAATGTGTAATTTCTCCAGTTCTGATCATTTTTTAGGTTTGTTGGTAGCTTGGGCAATGCCAAAACACAGTGAGATCTTTTTATGGCTTTAAAAGCGTTTTCTCCTCGAGAGAAACATGATTTCACTAAAAACGTTATAGTTTAACCATGCCTGTTGTACATGTGTGCAAACACTCAGAGCCTTAAGATAGGGGTTTCACCAATGTGTTTTTTGGTGAGAAACCTTCTATTTCAAGGTTCTGTGCGTTTTCAGACAAGTACAATATGTATTTATAGTGTTTCTGATGAAATCCCTCCTTTTAATGCATTTTCTCACAGAAAACGAGTCTCTCGCCATGGGAACATGGCTTTTTTGAAAAAGCATATTCTGGTCGAGAAATCGTGTTTTAAGCAATAAAAACGACTCCCGGCCTTATTTGGTTCACATTTGTACTTTTGGTAAGCCAGCCCGTATTCATAACGCACTAAACCTTTTTATAGCGTTAAACGCCTTTTCTCGACGAGAAAAGCACAATTTCATCAAAAACAAACAAAACAAGAAAAATGAATCTATTCAACAAGTCTGCAACACGTCCTTAAGAGTTACATGATTTCACCCTATGTCAATGTGTAATTTCTCCAGTTCTGATCATTTTTTAGGTTTGTTGGTAGCTTGGTCAATGCCAAAACACAGTGAGATCTTTTTATGGCTTTAAACGCGTTTTCTCCTCGAGAGAAACATGATTTCACTAAAAACGTTATAGTTTAACCATGCCTGTTGTACATGTGTGCAAACACTCAGAGCCTTAAGATAGGGGTTTCACCAATGTGTTTTTTGGTGAGAAACCTTCTATTTCAAGGTTCTGTGCGTTTTCAGACAAGTACAATATGTATTTATAGTGTTTCTGATGAAATCCCTCCTTTTAATGCATTTTCTCACAGAAAACGAGTCTCTCGCCATGGGAACATGGCTTTTTTGAAAAAGCATATTCTGGTCGAGAAATCGTATTTTAAGCAATAAAAACGACTCCCGGCCTTATTTAGTTCACATTTGTACTTTTGGTAAGCTAGCCCGTATTCATAACGCACTAAACCTTTTTATCGCGTTAAACGCCTTTTCTCGACGAGAAAAGCACAATTTCATCAAAAACAAACAAAACAAGAAAAATGAATCTATTCAACAAGTCTGCAACACGTCCTTAAGAGTTACATGATTTCACCCAATGTCAATATGTAATTTCTCCAGTTCTGATCATTTTTTAGGTTGTTGGTAGCTTGGTCAATGCCAAAACACAGTGAGATCTTTTTATGGCTTTAAACGCGTTTTCTCCTCGAGAGAAACATGATTTCACTAAAAACGTTATAGTTTAAACATGCCTGTTGTACATGTGCTCAAACACTCAGAGCCTTAAGATAGGGGTTTCACCAATGTGTTTTTTGGTGAGAAACCTTCTATTTCAAGGTTCTGTGCGTTTTCCGACAAGTACAATATGTATTTATAGTGTTTCTGATGAAATCCCTCCTTTTAATGCATTTTCTCACAGAAAACGAGTCTCTCGCCATGGGAACATGGCTTTTTTGAAAAAGCATATTCTCGTCGAGAAATCGTGTTTTAAACAATAAAAACGACTCCCGGCCTTATTTAGTTCACATTTGTACTTTTGGTAAGCTAACCCGTATTCATAACGCACTAAACCTTTTTATCGCGTTAAACGCCTTTTCTCGACGAGAAAAGCACAATTTCATCAAAAACAAACAAAACAAGAAAAATGAATCTATTCAACAAGTCTGCAACACGTCCTTAAGAGTTACGTGATTTCACCCAATGTCAATATGTAATTTCTCCAGTTCTGATCATTTTTTAGGTTGTTGGTAGCTTGGTCAATGCCAAAACACAGTGAGATCTTTTTATGGCTTTAAACGCGTTTTCTCCTCGAGAGAAACATGATTTCACTAAAAACGTTATAGTTTAAACATGCCTGTTTGTACATGTATGCAAACACTCAGAGCCTTAAGATAGGGGTTTCACCAATGTGTTTTTTGGTGAGAAACCTTCTATTTCAAGGTTCTGTGCGTTTTCAGACAAGTACAATATGTATTTATAGTGTTTCTCATGAAATCCCTCCTTTTAATGCATTTTCTCACAGAAAACGAGTCTCTCGCCATGGGAACATGGCTTTTTTGAAAAAGCATATTCTGGTCGAGAAATCGTATTTTAAGCAATAAAAACGACTCCCGGCCTTATTTAGTTCACATTTGTACTTTTGGTAAGCTAGCCCGTATTCATAACGCACTAAACCTTTTTATTGCGTTAAACGCCTTTTCTCGACGAGAAAAGCACAATTTCATCAAAAACAAACAAAACAAGAAAAATGAATCTATTCAACAAGTCTGCAACACGTCCTTAAGAGTTACGTGATTTCACCCAATGTCAATATGTAATTTCTCCAGTTCTGATCATTTTTTAGGTTTTTGGTAGCTTGGTCCAATGCCAAAACACAGTGAGATCTTTTTATGGCTTTAAACGCGTTTTCTCCTCGAGAGAAACATGATTTCACTAAAAACGTTATAGTTTAAACATGCCTGTTTGTACATGTGTGCAAACACTCAGAGCCTTAAGATAGGGGTTTCACCAATGTGTTTTTTGGTGAGAAACCTTCTATTTCAAGGTTCTGTGCGTTTTCAGACAAGTACAATATGTATTTATAGTGTTTCTCATGAAATCCCTCCTTTTAATGCATTTTCTCACAGAAAACGAGTCTCTCGCCACATGGGAACATGGCTTTTTTGAAAAAGCATATTCTGGTCGAGAAATCGTGTTTTAAGCAATAAAAACGACTCCCGGCCTTATTTGGTTCACATTTGTACTTTTGGTAAGCCAGCCCGTATTCATAACGCACTAAACCTTTTTATAGCGTTAAACGCCTTTTCTCGACGAGAAAAGCACAATTTCATCAAAAACAAACAAAACAAGAAAAATGAATCTATTCAACAAGTCTGCAACACGTCCTTAAGAGTTACATGATTTCACCCTATGTCAATGTGTAATTTCTCCAGTTCTGATCATTTTTTAGGTTTGTTGGTAGCTTGGGCAATGCCAAAACACAGTGAGATCTTTTTATGGCTTTAAAAGCGTTTTCTCCTCGAGAGAAACATGATTTCACTAAAAACGTTATAGTTTAACCATGCCTGTTGTACATGTGCTCAAACACTCAGAGCCTTAAGATAGGGGTTTCACCAATGTGTTTTTTGGTGAGAAACCTTCTATTTCAAGGTTCTGTGCGTTTTCAGACAAGTACAATATGTATTTATAGTGTTTCTGATGAAATCCCTCCTTTTAATGCATTTTCTCACAGAAAACGAGTCTCTCGCCATGGGAACATGGCTTTTTTGAAAAAGCATATTCTGGTCGAGAAATCGTGTTTTAAGCAATAAAAACGACTCCCGGCCTTATTTGGTTCACATTTGTACTTTTGGTAAGCCAGCCCGTATTCATAACGCACTAAACCTTTTTATAGCGTTAAACGCCTTTTCTCGACGAGAAAAGCACAATTTCATCAAAAACAAACAAAACAAGAAAAATGAATCTATTCAACAAGTCTGCAACACGTCCTTAAGAGTTACATGATTTCACCCTATGTCAATGTGTAATTTCTCCAGTTCTGATCATTTTTTAGGTTTGTTGGTAGCTTGGTCAATGCCAAAACACAGTGAGATCTTTTTATGGCTTTAAACGCGTTTTCTCCTCGAGAGAAACATGATTTCACTAAAAACGTTATAGTTTAACCATGCCTGTTGTACATGTGTGCAAACACTCAGAGCCTTAAGATAGGGGTTTCACCAATGTGTTTTTTGGTGAGAAACCTTCTATTTCAAGGTTCTGTGCGTTTTCAGACAAGTACAATATGTATTTATAGTGTTTCTGATGAAATCCCTCCTTTTAATGCATTTTCTCACAGAAAACGAGTCTCTCGCCATGGGAACATGGCTTTTTTGAAAAAGCATATTCTGGTCGAGAAATCGTATTTTAAGCAATAAAAACGACTCCCGGCCTTATTTAGTTCACATTTGTACTTTTGGTAAGCTAGCCCGTATTCATAACGCACTAAACCTTTTTATCGCGTTAAACGCCTTTTCTCGACGAGAAAAGCAATTTCATCAAAAACAAACAAAACAAGAAAAATGAATCTATTCAACAAGTCTGCAACACGTCCTTAAGAGTTACATGATTTCACCCAATGTCAATATGTAATTTCTCCAGTTCTGATCATTTTTTAGGTTGTTGGTAGCTTGGTCAATGCCAAAACACAGTGAGATCTTTTTATGGCTTTAAACGCGTTTTCTCCTCGAGAGAAACATGATTTCACTAAAAACGTTATAGTTTAAACATGCCTGTTGTACATGTGCTCAAACACTCAGAGCCTTAAGATAGGGGTTTCACCAATGTGTTTTTTGGTGAGAAACCTTCTATTTCAAGGTTCTGTGCGTTTTCCGACAAGTACAATATGTATTTATAGTGTTTCTGATGAAATCCCTCCTTTTAATGCATTTTCTCACAGAAAACGAGTCTCTCGCCATGGGAACATGGCTTTTTTGAAAAAGCATATTCTGGTCGAGAAATCGTGTTTTAAGCAATAAAAACGACTCCCGGCCTTATTTAGTTCACATTTGTACTTTTGGTAAGCTAGCCCGTATTCATAACGCACTAAACCTTTTTATCGCGTTAAACGCCTTTTCTCGACGAGAAAAGCACAATTTCATCAAAAACAAACAAAACAAGAAAAATGAATCTATTCAACAAGTCTGCAACACGTCCTTAAGAGTTACGTGATTTCACCCAATGTCAATATGTAATTTCTCCAGTTCTGATCATTTTTTAGGTTGTTGGTAGCTTGGTCAATGCCAAAACACAGTGAGATCTTTTTATGGCTTTAAACGCGTTTTCTCCTCGAGAGAAACATGATTTCACTAAAAACGTTATAGTTTAAACATGCCTGTTTGTACATGTATGCAAACACTCAGAGCCTTAAGATAGGGGTTTCACCAATGTGTTTTTTGGTGAGAAACCTTCTATTTCAAGGTTCTGTGCGTTTTCAGACAAGTACAATATGTATTTATAGTGTTTCTGATGAAATCCCTCCTTTTAATGCATTTTCTCACAGAAAACGAGTCTCTCGCCACATGGGAACATGGCTTTTTTTAAAAAGCATATTCTGGTCGAGAAATCGTGTTTTAAGCAATAAAAACGACTCCCGGCCTTATTTGGTTCACATTTGTACTTTTGGTAAGCCAGCCCGTATTCATAACGCACTAAACCTTTTTATCGCGTTAAACGCCTTTTCTCGACGAGAAAAGCACAATTTCATCAAAAACAAACAAAACAAGAAAAATGAATCTATTCAACAAGTCTGCAACACGTCCTTAAGAGTTACATGATTTCACCCAATGTCAATGTGTAATTTCTCCAGTTCTGATCATTTTTTAGGTTTGTTGGTAGCTTGGTCAATGCCAAAACACAGTGAGATCTTTTTATGGCTTTAAACGCGTTTTCTCCTCGAGAGAAACATGATTTCACTAAAAACGTTATAGTTTAACCATGCCTGTTGTACATGTGTGCAAACACTCAGAGCCTTAAGATAGGGGTTTCACCAATGTGTTTTTTGGTGAGAAACCTTCTATTTCAAGGTTCTGTGCGTTTTCAGACAAGTACAATATGTATTTATAGTGTTTCTGATGAAATCCCTCCTTTTAATGCATTTTCTCACAGAAAACGAGTCTCTCGCCATGGGAACATGGCTTTTTTGAAAAAGCATATTCTGGTCGAGAAATCGTGTTTTAAGCAATAAAAACGACTCCCGGCCTTATTTAGTTCACATTTGTACTTTTGGTAAGCTAGCCCGTATTCATAACGCACTAAACCTTTTTATCGCGTTAAACGCCTTTTCTCGACGAGAAAAGCACAATTTCATCAAAAACAAACAAAACAAGAAAAATGAATCTATTCAACAAGTCTGCAACACGTCCTTAAGAGTTACATGATTTCACCCAATGTCAATGTGTAATTTCTCCAGTTCTGATCATTTTTTAGGTTTGTTGGTAGCTTGGTCAATGCCAAAACACAGTGAGATCTTTTTATGGCTTTAAACGCGTTTTCTCCTCGAGAGAAACATGATTAGCCCTAAAAACGTTATAGTTTAACCATGCCTGTTGTACATGTGTGCAAACACTCAGAGCCTTAAGATAGGGGTTTCACCAATGTGTTTTTTGGTGAGAAACCTTCTATTTCAAGGTTCTGTGCGTTTTCCGACAAGTACAATATGTATTTATAGTGTTTCTGATGAAATCCCTCCTTTTAATGCATTTTCTCACAGAAAACGAGTCTCTCGCCATGGGAACATGGCTTTTTTGAAAAAGCATATTCTCGTCGAGAAATCGTGTTTTAAACAATAAAAACGACTCCCGGCCTTATTTAGTTCACATTTGTACTTTTGGTAAGCTAACCCGTATTCATAACGCACTAAACCTTTTTATCGCGTTAAACGCCTTTTCTCGACGACAAAAGCACAATTTCATCAAAAACAAACAAAACAAGAAAAATGAATGTATTCAACAAGTCTACAACACGTCCTTAAGAGTTACATGATTTCACCCAATGTCAATATGTAATTTGTCCAGTTCTGATCATTTTTTAGGTTGTTGGTAGCTTGGTCCAATGTCAAAACACAGTGAAATCTTTTTATGACTTTAAACGCGTTTTCTCCTCGAGAGAAACATGATTTCACTAAAAACGTTATAGTTTAAACATGCCTGTTGTACATGTGCGCAAACACTCAGAGCCTTAAGATAGGGCTTTCACCAATGTGTTTTTTGGTGAGAAACCTTCTATTCCAAGGTTCTGTGCGTTTTCAGACAAGTACAATATGTATTTATAGTGTTTCTGATGAAATCCCTCCTTTTAATGCATTTTCTCACAGAAAACGAGTCTCTCGCAATGGGAACATGGCTTTTTTAAAAAAGCATATTCTCGTCGAGAAATCGTGTCTTAAACAATAAAAACGACTCCCGGCCTTATTTAGTTCACATTTGTACTTTTGGTAAGCTAGCCCGTATTCATAACGCACTAAACCTTTTTATCGCGTTAAACGCCTTTTCTCGACGAGAAAAGCAATTTCATCAAAAACAAACAAAACAAGAAAAATGAATCTATTCAACAAGTCTGCAACACGTCCTTAAGAGTTACGTGATTTCACCCAATGTCAATATGTAATTTCTCCAGTTCTGATCATTTTTTAGGTTGTTGGTAGCTTGGTCCAATGCCAAAACACAGTGAGATCTTTTTATGGCTTTAAACGCGTTTTCTCCTCGAGAGAAACATGATTTCACTAAAAACGTTATAGTTTAAACATGCCTGTTTGTACATGTGTGCAAACACTCAGAGCCTTAAGATAGGGGTTTCACCAATGTGTTTTTTGGTGAGAAACCTTCTATTTCAAGGTTCTGTGCGTTTTCAGACAAGTACAATATGTATTTATAGTGTTTCTCATGAAATCCCTCCTTTTAATGCATTTTCTCACAGAAAACGAGTCTCTCGCCACATGGGAACATGGCTTTTTTGAAAAAGCATATTCTGGTCGAGAAATCGTGTTTTAAGCAATAAAAACGACTCCCGGCCTTATTTGGTTCACATTTGTACTTTTGGTAAGCCAGCCCGTATTCATAACGCACTAAACCTTTTTATAGCGTTAAACGCCTTTTCTCGACGAGAAAAGCACAATTTCATCAAAAACAAACAAAACAAGAAAAATGAATCTATTCAACAAGTCTGCAACACGTCCTTAAGAGTTACATGATTTCACCCTATGTCAATGTGTAATTTCTCCAGTTCTGATCATTTTTTAGGTTTGTTGGTAGCTTGGGCAATGCCAAAACACAGTGAGATCTTTTTATGGCTTTAAAAGCGTTTTCTCCTCGAGAGAAACATGATTTCACTAAAAACGTTATAGTTTAACCATGCCTGTTGTACATGTGTGCAAACACTCAGAGCCTTAAGATAGGGGTTTCACCAATGTGTTTTTTGGTGAGAAACCTTCTATTTCAAGGTTCTGTGCGTTTTCAGACAAGTACAATATGTATTTATAGTGTTTCTGATGAAATCCCTCCTTTTAATGCATTTTCTCACAGAAAACGAGTCTCTCGCCATGGGAACATGGCTTTTTTGAAAAAGCATATTCTGGTCGAGAAATCGTGTTTTAAGCAATAAAAACGACTCCCGGCCTTATTTGGTTCACATTTGTACTTTTGGTAAGCCAGCCCGTATTCATAACGCACTAAACCTTTTTATAGCGTTAAACGCCTTTTCTCGACGAGAAAAGCACAATTTCATCAAAAACAAACAAAACAAGAAAAATGAATCTATTCAACAAGTCTGCAACACGTCCTTAAGAGTTACATGATTTCACCCTATGTCAATGTGTAATTTCTCCAGTTCTGATCATTTTTTAGGTTTGTTGGTAGCTTGGTCAATGCCAAAACACAGTGAGATCTTTTTATGGCTTTAAACGCGTTTTCTCCTCGAGAGAAACATGATTTCACTAAAAACGTTATAGTTTAACCATGCCTGTTGTACATGTGTGCAAACACTCAGAGCCTTAAGATAGGGGTTTCACCAATGTGTTTTTTGGTGAGAAACCTTCTATTTCAAGGTTCTGTGCGTTTTCAGACAAGTACAATATGTATTTATAGTGTTTCTGATGAAATCCCTCCTTTTAATGCATTTTCTCACAGAAAACGAGTCTCTCGCCATGGGAACATGGCTTTTTTGAAAAAGCATATTCTGGTCGAGAAATCGTATTTTAAGCAATAAAAACGACTCCCGGCCTTATTTAGTTCACATTTGTACTTTTGGTAAGCTAGCCCGTATTCATAACGCACTAAACCTTTTTATCGCGTTAAACGCCTTTTCTCGACGAGAAAAGCACAATTTCATCAAAAACAAACAAAACAAGAAAAATGAATCTATTCAACAAGTCTGCAACACGTCCTTAAGAGTTACATGATTTCACCCAATGTCAATATGTAATTTCTCCAGTTCTGATCATTTTTTAGGTTGTTGGTAGCTTGGTCAATGCCAAAACACAGTGAGATCTTTTTATGGCTTTAAACGCGTTTTCTCCTCGAGAGAAACATGATTTCACTAAAAACGTTATAGTTTAAACATGCCTGTTGTACATGTGCTCAAACACTCAGAGCCTTAAGATAGGGGTTTCACCAATGTGTTTTTTGGTGAGAAACCTTCTATTTCAAGGTTCTGTGCGTTTTCCGACAAGTACAATATGTATTTATAGTGTTTCTGATGAAATCCCTCCTTTTAATGCATTTTCTCACAGAAAACGAGTCTCTCGCCATGGGAACATGGCTTTTTTGAAAAAGCATATTCTCGTCGAGAAATCGTGTTTTAAACAATAAAAACGACTCCCGGCCTTATTTAGTTCACATTTGTACTTTTGGTAAGCTAACCCGTATTCATAACGCACTAAACCTTTTTATCGCGTTAAACGCCTTTTCTCGACGAGAAAAGCACAATTTCATCAAAAACAAACAAAACAAGAAAAATGAATCTATTCAACAAGTCTGCAACACGTCCTTAAGAGTTACGTGATTTCACCCAATGTCAATATGTAATTTCTCCAGTTCTGATCATTTTTTAGGTTGTTGGTAGCTTGGTCAATGCCAAAACACAGTGAGATCTTTTTATGGCTTTAAACGCGTTTTCTCCTCGAGAGAAACATGATTTCACTAAAAACGTTATAGTTTAAACATGCCTGTTTGTACATGTATGCAAACACTCAGAGCCTTAAGATAGGGGTTTCACCAATGTGTTTTTTGGTGAGAAACCTTCTATTTCAAGGTTCTGTGCGTTTTCAGACAAGTACAATATGTATTTATAGTGTTTCTCATGAAATCCCTCCTTTTAATGCATTTTCTCACAGAAAACGAGTCTCTCGCCATGGGAACATGGCTTTTTTGAAAAAGCATATTCTGGTCGAGAAATCGTGTTTTAAGCAATAAAAACGACTCCCGGCCTTATTTGGTTCACATTTGTACTTTTGGTAAGCCAGCCCGTATTCATAACGCACTAAACCTTTTTATAGCGTTAAACGCCTTTTCTCGACGAGAAAAGCACAATTTCATCAAAAACAAACAAAACAAGAAAAATGAATCTATTCAACAAGTCTGCAACACGTCCTTAAGAGTTACATGATTTCACCCTATGTCAATGTGTAATTTCTCCAGTTCTGATCATTTTTTAGGTTTGTTGGTAGCTTGGTCAATGCCAAAACACAGTGAGATCTTTTTATGGCTTTAAACGCGTTTTCTCCTCGAGAGAAACATGATTTCACTAAAAACGTTATAGTTTAACCATGCCTGTTGTACATGTGTGCAAACACTCAGAGCCTTAAGATAGGGGTTTCACCAATGTGTTTTTTGGTGAGAAACCTTCTATTTCAAGGTTCTGTGCGTTTTCAGACAAGTACAATATGTATTTATAGTGTTTCTGATGAAATCCCTCCTTTTAATGCATTTTCTCACAGAAAACGAGTCTCTCGCCATGGGACCATGGCTTTTTTGAAAAAGCATATTCTGGTCGAGAAATCGTATTTTAAGCAATAAAAACGACTCCCGGCCTTATTTAGTTCACATTTGTACTTTTGGTAAGCTAGCCCGTATTCATAACGCACTAAACCTTTTTATCGCGTTAAACGCCTTTTCTCGACGAGAAAAGCACAATTTCATCAAAAACAAACAAAACAAGAAAAATGAATCTATTCAACAAGTCTGCAACACGTCCTTAAGAGTTACATGATTTCACCCAATGTCAATATGTAATTTCTCCAGTTCTGATCATTTTTTAGGTTGTTGGTAGCTTGGTCAATGCCAAAACACAGTGAGATCTTTTTATGGCTTTAAACGCGTTTTCTCCTCGAGAGAAACATGATTTCACTAAAAACGTTATAGTTTAAACATGCCTGTTGTACATGTGCTCAAACACTCAGAGCCTTAAGATAGGGGTTTCACCAATGTGTTTTTTGGTGAGAAACCTTCTATTTCAAGGTTCTGTGCGTTTTCCGACAAGTACAATATGTATTTATAGTGTTTCTGATGAAATCCCTCCTTTTAATGCATTTTCTCACAGAAAACGAGTCTCTCGCCATGGGAACATGGCTTTTTTGAAAAAGCATATTCTCGTCGAGAAATCGTGTTTTAAACAATAAAAACGACTCCCGGCCTTATTTAGTTCACATTTGTACTTTTGGTAAGCTAACCCGTATTCATAACGCACTAAACCTTTTTATCGCGTTAAACGCCTTTTCTCGACGAGAAAAGCACAATTTCATCAAAAACAAACAAAACAAGAAAAATGAATCTATTCAACAAGTCTGCAACACGTCCTTAAGAGTTACGTGATTTCACCCAATGTCAATATGTAATTTCTCCAGTTCTGATCATTTTTTAGGTTGTTGGTAGCTTGGTCAATGCCAAAACACAGTGAGATCTTTTTATGGCTTTAAACGCGTTTTCTCCTCGAGAGAAACATGATTTCACTAAAAACGTTATAGTTTAAACATGCCTGTTTGTACATGTATGCAAACACTCAGAGCCTTAAGATAGGGGTTTCACCAATGTGTTTTTTGGTGAGAAACCTTCTATTTCAAGGTTCTGTGCGTTTTCAGACAAGTACAATATGTATTTATAGTGTTTCTCATGAAATCCCTCCTTTTAATGCATTTTCTCACAGAAAACGAGTCTCTCGCCATGGGAACATGGCTTTTTTGAAAAAGCATATTCTGGTCGAGAAATCGTGTTTTAAGCAATAAAAACGACTCCCGGCCTTATTTAGTTCACATTTGTACTTTTGGTAAGCTAGCCCGTATTCATAACGCACTAAACCTTTTTATTGCGTTAAACGCCTTTTCTCGACGAGAAAAGCACAATTTCATCAAAAACAAACAAAACAAGAAAAATGAATCTATTCAACAAGTCTGCAACACGTCCTTAAGAGTTACGTGATTTCACCCAATGTCAATATGTAATTTCTCCAGTTCTGATCATTTTTTAGGTTTTTGGTAGCTTGGTCCAATGCCAAAACACAGTGAGATCTTTTTATGGCTTTAAAAGCGTTTTCTCCTCGAGAGAAACATGATTTCACTAAAAACGTTATAGTTTAAACATGCCTGTTTGTACATGTGTGCAAACACTCAGAGCCTTAAGATAGGGGTTTCACCAATGTGTTTTTTGGTGAGAAACCTTCTATTTCAAGGTTCTGTGCGTTTTCAGACAAGTACAATATGTATTTATAGTGTTTCTGATGAAATCCCTCCTTTTAATGCATTTTCTCACAGAAAACGAGTCTCTCGCCATGGGAACATGGCTTTTTTGAAAAAGCATATTCTGGTCGAGAAATCGTGTTTTAAGCAATAAAAACGACTCCCGGCCTTATTTGGTTCACATTTGTACTTTTGGTAAGCCAGCCCGTATTCATAACGCACTAAACCTTTTTATAGCGTTAAACGCCTTTTCTCGACGAGAAAAGCACAATTTCATCAAAAACAAACAAAACAAGAAAAATGAATCTATTCAACAAGTCTGCAACACGTCCTTAAGAGTTACATGATTTCACCCTATGTCAATGTGTAATTTCTCCAGTTCTGATCATTTTTTAGGTTTGTTGGTAGCTTGGTCAATGCCAAAACACAGTGAGATCTTTTTATGGCTTTAAACGCGTTTTCTCCTCGAGAGAAACATGATTTCACTAAAAACGTTATAGTTTAACCATGCCTGTTGTACATGTGTGCAAACACTCAGAGCCTTAAGATAGGGGTTTCACCAATGTGTTTTTTGGTGAGAAACCTTCTATTTCAAGGTTCTGTGCGTTTTCAGACAAGTACAATATGTATTTATAGTGTTTCTGATGAAATCCCTCCTTTTAATGCATTTTCTCACAGAAAACGAGTCTCTCGCCATGGGAACATGGCTTTTTTGAAAAAGCATATTCTCGTCGAGAAATCGTGTTTTAAACAATAAAAACGACTCCCGGCCTTATTTAGTTCACATTTGTACTTTTGGTAAGCTAACCCGTATTCATAACGCACTAAACCTTTTTATCGCGTTAAACGCCTTTTCTCGACGAGAAAAGCACAATTTCATCAAAAACAAACAAAACAAGAAAAATGAATCTATTCAACAAGTCTGCAACACGTCCTTAAGAGTTACGTGATTTCACCCAATGTCAATATGTAATTTCTCCAGTTCTGATCATTTTTTAGGTTGTTGGTAGCTTGGTCAATGCCAAAACACAGTGAGATCTTTTTATGGCTTTAAACGCGTTTTCTCCTCGAGAGAAACATGATTTCACTAAAAACGTTATAGTTTAAACATGCCTGTTTGTACATGTATGCAAACACTCAGAGCCTTAAGATAGGGGTTTCACCAATGTGTTTTTTGGTGAGAAACCTTCTATTTCAAGGTTCTGTGCGTTTTCAGACAAGTACAATATGTATTTATAGTGTTTCTCATGAAATCCCTCCTTTTAATGCATTTTCTCACAGAAAACGAGTCTCTCGCCATGGGAACATGGCTTTTTTGAAAAAGCATATTCTGGTCGAGAAATCGTGTTTTAAGCAATAAAAACGACTCCCGGCCTTATTTGGTTCACATTTGTACTTTTGGTAAGCCAGCCCGTATTCATAACGCACTAAACCTTTTTATAGCGTTAAACGCCTTTTCTCGACGAGAAAAGCACAATTTCATCAAAAACAAACAAAACAAGAAAAATGAATCTATTCAACAAGTCTGCAACACGTCCTTAAGAGTTACATGATTTCACCCTATGTCAATGTGTAATTTCTCCAGTTCTGATCATTTTTTAGGTTTGTTGGTAGCTTGGTCAATGCCAAAACACAGTGAGATCTTTTTATGGCTTTAAACGCGTTTTCTCCTCGAGAGAAACATGATTTCACTAAAAACGTTATAGTTTAACCATGCCTGTTGTACATGTGTGCAAACACTCAGAGCCTTAAGATAGGGGTTTCACCAATGTGTTTTTTGGTGAGAAACCTTCTATTTCAAGGTTCTGTGCGTTTTCAGACAAGTACAATATGTATTTATAGTGTTTCTGATGAAATCCCTCCTTTTAATGCATTTTCTCACAGAAAACGAGTCTCTCGCCATGGGAACATGGCTTTTTTGAAAAAGCATATTCTGGTCGAGAAATCGTATTTTAAGCAATAAAAACGACTCCCGGCCTTATTTAGTTCACATTTGTACTTTTGGTAAGCTAGCCCGTATTCATAACGCACTAAACCTTTTTATCGCGTTAAACGCCTTTTCTCGACGAGAAAAGCACAATTTCATCAAAAACAAACAAAACAAGAAAAATGAATCTATTCAACAAGTCTGCAACACGTCCTTAAGAGTTACATGATTTCACCCAATGTCAATATGTAATTTCTCCAGTTCTGATCATTTTTTAGGTTGTTGGTAGCTTGGTCAATGCCAAAACACAGTGAGATCTTTTTATGGCTTTAAACGCGTTTTCTCCTCGAGAGAAACATGATTTCACTAAAAACGTTATAGTTTAAACATGCCTGTTGTACATGTGCTCAAACACTCAGAGCCTTAAGATAGGGGTTTCACCAATGTGTTTTTTGGTGAGAAACCTTCTATTTCAAGGTTCTGTGCGTTTTCCGACAAGTACAATATGTATTTATAGTGTTTCTGATGAAATCCCTCCTTTTAATGCATTTTCTCACAGAAAACGAGTCTCTCGCCATGGGAACATGGCTTTTTTGAAAAAGCATATTCTCGTCGAGAAATCGTGTTTTAAACAATAAAAACGACTCCCGGCCTTATTTAGTTCACATTTGTACTTTTGGTAAGCTAACCCGTATTCATAACGCACTAAACCTTTTTATCGCGTTAAACGCCTTTTCTCGACGAGAAAAGCACAATTTCATCAAAAACAAACAAAACAAGAAAAATGAATCTATTCAACAAGTCTGCAACACGTCCTTAAGAGTTACGTGATTTCACCCAATGTCAATATGTAATTTCTCCAGTTCTGATCATTTTTTAGGTTGTTGGTAGCTTGGTCAATGCCAAAACACAGTGAGATCTTTTTATGGCTTTAAACGCGTTTTCTCCTCGAGAGAAACATGATTTCACTAAAAACGTTATAGTTTAAACATGCCTGTTTGTACATGTATGCAAACACTCAGAGCCTTAAGATAGGGGTTTCACCAATGTGTTTTTTGGTGAGAAACCTTCTATTTCAAGGTTCTGTGCGTTTTCAGACAAGTACAATATGTATTTATAGTGTTTCTCATGAAATCCCTCCTTTTAATGCATTTTCTCACAGAAAACGAGTCTCTCGCCATGGGAACATGGCTTTTTTGAAAAAGCATATTCTGGTCGAGAAATCGTGTTTTAAGCAATAAAAACGACTCCCGGCCTTATTTAGTTCACATTTGTACTTTTGGTAAGCTAGCCCGTATTCATAACGCACTAAACCTTTTTATTGCGTTAAACGCCTTTTCTCGACGAGAAAAGCACAATTTCATCAAAAACAAACAAAACAAGAAAAATGAATCTATTCAACAAGTCTGCAACACGTCCTTAAGAGTTACGTGATTTCACCCAATGTCAATATGTAATTTCTCCAGTTCTGATCATTTTTTAGGTTTTTGGTAGCTTGGTCCAATGCCAAAACACAGTGAGATCTTTTTATGGCTTTAAAAGCGTTTTCTCCTCGAGAGAAACATGATTTCACTAAAAACGTTATAGTTTAAACATGCCTGTTTGTACATGTGTGCAAACACTCAGAGCCTTAAGATAGGGGTTTCACCAATGTGTTTTTTGGTGAGAAACCTTCTATTTCAAGGTTCTGTGCGTTTTCAGACAAGTACAATATGTATTTATAGTGTTTCTGATGAAATCCCTCCTTTTAATGCATTTTCTCACAGAAAACGAGTCTCTCGCCATGGGAACATGGCTTTTTTGAAAAAGCATATTCTGGTCGAGAAATCGTGTTTTAAGCAATAAAAACGACTCCCGGCCTTATTTGGTTCACATTTGTACTT
Organism: Lampris incognitus; assembly: GCF_029633865.1. Lineage (NCBI taxonomy): Eukaryota > Metazoa > Chordata > Actinopteri > Lampriformes > Lampridae > Lampris > Lampris incognitus. The sequence goes on along the minus strand of NW_026611592.1, from coordinate 158,759 downwards.
TTGGTAAGCCAGCCCGTATTCATAACGCACTAAACCTTTTTATAGCGTTAAACGCCTTTTCTCGACGAGAAAAGCACAATTTCATCAAAAACAAACAAAACAAGAAAAATGAATCTATTCAACAAGTCTGCAACACGTCCTTAAGAGTTACATGATTTCACCCTATGTCAATGTGTAATTTCTCCAGTTCTGATCATTTTTTAGGTTTGTTGGTAGCTTGGTCAATGCCAAAACACAGTGAGATCTTTTTATGGCTTTAAACGCGTTTTCTCCTCGAGAGAAACATGATTTCACTAAAAACGTTATAGTTTAACCATGCCTGTTGTACATGTGTGCAAACACTCAGAGCCTTAAGATAGGGGTTTCACCAATGTGTTTTTTGGTGAGAAACCTTCTATTTCAAGGTTCTGTGCGTTTTCAGACAAGTACAATATGTATTTATAGTGTTTCTGATGAAATCCCTCCTTTTAATGCATTTTCTCACAGAAAACGAGTCTCTCGCCATGGGAACATGGCTTTTTTGAAAAAGCATATTCTGGTCGAGAAATCGTATTTTAAGCAATAAAAACGACTCCCGGCCTTATTTAGTTCACATTTGTACTTTTGGTAAGCTAGCCCGTATTCATAACGCACTAAACCTTTTTATCGCGTTAAACGCCTTTTCTCGACGAGAAAAGCACAATTTCATCAAAAACAAACAAAACAAGAAAAATGAATCTATTCAACAAGTCTGCAACACGTCCTTAAGAGTTACATGATTTCACCCAATGTCAATATGTAATTTCTCCAGTTCTGATCATTTTTTAGGTTGTTGGTAGCTTGGTCAATGCCAAAACACAGTGAGATCTTTTTATGGCTTTAAACGCGTTTTCTCCTCGAGAGAAACATGATTTCACTAAAAACGTTATAGTTTAAACATGCCTGTTGTACATGTGCTCAAACACTCAGAGCCTTAAGATAGGGGTTTCACCAATGTGTTTTTTGGTGAGAAACCTTCTATTTCAAGGTTCTGTGCGTTTTCCGACAAGTACAATATGTATTTATAGTGTTTCTGATGAAATCCCTCCTTTTAATGCATTTTCTCACAGAAAACGAGTCTCTCGCCATGGGAACATGGCTTTTTTGAAAAAGCATATTCTCGTCGAGAAATCGTGTTTTAAACAATAAAAACGACTCCCGGCCTTATTTAGTTCACATTTGTACTTTTGGTAAGCTAACCCGTATTCATAACGCACTAAACCTTTTTATCGCGTTAAACGCCTTTTCTCGACGAGAAAAGCACAATTTCATCAAAAACAAACAAAACAAGAAAAATGAATCTATTCAACAAGTCTGCAACACGTCCTTAAGAGTTACGTGATTTCACCCAATGTCAATATGTAATTTCTCCAGTTCTGATCATTTTTTAGGTTGTTGGTAGCTTGGTCAATGCCAAAACACAGTGAGATCTTTTTATGGCTTTAAACGCGTTTTCTCCTCGAGAGAAACATGATTTCACTAAAAACGTTATAGTTTAAACATGCCTGTTGTACATGTGCTCAAACACTCAGAGCCTTAAGATAGGGGTTTCACCAATGTGTTTTTTGGTGAGAAACCTTCTATTTCAAGGTTCTGTGCGTTTTCCGACAAGTACAATATGTATTTATAGTGTTTCTGATGAAATCCCTCCTTTTAATGCATTTTCTCACAGAAAACGAGTCTCTCGCCATGGGAACATGGCTTTTTTGAAAAAGCATATTCTCGTCGAGAAATCGTGTTTTAAACAATAAAAACGACTCCCGGCCTTATTTAGTTCACATTTGTACTTTTGGTAAGCTAACCCGTATTCATAACGCACTAAACCTTTTTATCGCGTTAAACGCCTTTTCTCGACGAGAAAAGCACAATTTCATCAAAAACAAACAAAACAAGAAAAATGAATCTATTCAACAAGTCTGCAACACGTCCTTAAGAGTTACGTGATTTCACCCAATGTCAATATGTAATTTCTCCAGTTCTGATCATTTTTTAGGTTGTTGGTAGCTTGGTCAATGCCAAAACACAGTGAGATCTTTTTATGGCTTTAAACGCGTTTTCTCCTCGAGAGAAACATGATTTCACTAAAAACGTTATAGTTTAAACATGCCTGTTTGTACATGTATGCAAACACTCAGAGCCTTAAGATAGGGGTTTCACCAATGTGTTTTTTGGTGAGAAACCTTCTATTTCAAGGTTCTGTGCGTTTTCAGACAAGTACAATATGTATTTATAGTGTTTCTCATGAAATCCCTCCTTTTAATGCATTTTCTCACAGAAAACGAGTCTCTCGCCATGGGAACATGGCTTTTTTGAAAAAGCATATTCTGGTCGAGAAATCGTGTTTTAAGCAATAAAAACGACTCCCGGCCTTATTTGGTTCACATTTGTACTTTTGGTAAGCCAGCCCGTATTCATAACGCACTAAACCTTTTTATAGCGTTAAACGCCTTTTCTCGACGAGAAAAGCACAATTTCATCAAAAACAAACAAAACAAGAAAAATGAATCTATTCAACAAGTCTGCAACACGTCCTTAAGAGTTACATGATTTCACCCTATGTCAATGTGTAATTTCTCCAGTTCTGATCATTTTTTAGGTTTGTTGGTAGCTTGGTCAATGCCAAAACACAGTGAGATCTTTTTATGGCTTTAAACGCGTTTTCTCCTCGAGAGAAACATGATTTCACTAAAAACGTTATAGTTTAACCATGCCTGTTGTACATGTGTGCAAACACTCAGAGCCTTAAGATAGGGGTTTCACCAATGTGTTTTTTGGTGAGAAACCTTCTATTTCAAGGTTCTGTGCGTTTTCAGACAAGTACAATATGTATTTATAGTGTTTCTGATGAAATCCCTCCTTTTAATGCATTTTCTCACAGAAAACGAGTCTCTCGCCATGGGAACATGGCTTTTTTGAAAAAGCATATTCTGGTCGAGAAATCGTATTTTAAGCAATAAAAACGACTCCCGGCCTTATTTAGTTCACATTTGTACTTTTGGTAAGCTAGCCCGTATTCATAACGCACTAAACCTTTTTATCGCGTTAAACGCCTTTTCTCGACGAGAAAAGCACAATTTCATCAAAAACAAACAAAACAAGAAAAATGAATCTATTCAACAAGTCTGCAACACGTCCTTAAGAGTTACATGATTTCACCCAATGTCAATATGTAATTTCTCCAGTTCTGATCATTTTTTAGGTTGTTGGTAGCTTGGTCAATGCCAAAACACAGTGAGATCTTTTTATGGCTTTAAACGCGTTTTCTCCTCGAGAGAAACATGATTTCACTAAAAACGTTATAGTTTAAACATGCCTGTTGTACATGTGCTCAAACACTCAGAGCCTTAAGATAGGGGTTTCACCAATGTGTTTTTTGGTGAGAAACCTTCTATTTCAAGGTTCTGTGCGTTTTCCGACAAGTACAATATGTATTTATAGTGTTTCTGATGAAATCCCTCCTTTTAATGCATTTTCTCACAGAAAACGAGTCTCTCGCCATGGGAACATGGCTTTTTTGAAAAAGCATATTCTCGTCGAGAAATCGTGTTTTAAACAATAAAAACGACTCCCGGCCTTATTTAGTTCACATTTGTACTTTTGGTAAGCTAACCCGTATTCATAACGCACTAAACCTTTTTATCGCGTTAAACGCCTTTTCTCGACGAGAAAAGCACAATTTCATCAAAAACAAACAAAACAAGAAAAATGAATCTATTCAACAAGTCTGCAACACGTCCTTAAGAGTTACGTGATTTCACCCAATGTCAATATGTAATTTCTCCAGTTCTGATCATTTTTTAGGTTGTTGGTAGCTTGGTCAATGCCAAAACACAGTGAGATCTTTTTATGGCTTTAAACGCGTTTTCTCCTCGAGAGAAACATGATTTCACTAAAAACGTTATAGTTTAAACATGCCTGTTTGTACATGTATGCAAACACTCAGAGCCTTAAGATAGGGGTTTCACCAATGTGTTTTTTGGTGAGAAACCTTCTATTTCAAGGTTCTGTGCGTTTTCAGACAAGTACAATATGTATTTATAGTGTTTCTCATGAAATCCCTCCTTTTAATGCATTTTCTCACAGAAAACGAGTCTCTCGCCATGGGAACATGGCTTTTTTGAAAAAGCATATTCTGGTCGAGAAATCGTGTTTTAAGCAATAAAAACGACTCCCGGCCTTATTTAGTTCACATTTGTACTTTTGGTAAGCTAGCCCGTATTCATAACGCACTAAACCTTTTTATTGCGTTAAACGCCTTTTCTCGACGAGAAAAGCACAATTTCATCAAAAACAAACAAAACAAGAAAAATGAATCTATTCAACAAGTCTGCAACACGTCCTTAAGAGTTACGTGATTTCACCCAATGTCAATATGTAATTTCTCCAGTTCTGATCATTTTTTAGGTTTTTGGTAGCTTGGTCCAATGCCAAAACACAGTGAGATCTTTTTATGGCTTTAAAAGCGTTTTCTCCTCGAGAGAAACATGATTTCACTAAAAACGTTATAGTTTAAACATGCCTGTTTGTACATGTGTGCAAACACTCAGAGCCTTAAGATAGGGGTTTCACCAATGTGTTTTTTGGTGAGAAACCTTCTATTTCAAGGTTCTGTGCGTTTTCAGACAAGTACAATATGTATTTATAGTGTTTCTGATGAAATCCCTCCTTTTAATGCATTTTCTCACAGAAAACGAGTCTCTCGCCATGGGAACATGGCTTTTTTGAAAAAGCATATTCTGGTCGAGAAATCGTGTTTTAAGCAATAAAAACGACTCCCGGCCTTATTTGGTTCACATTTGTACTTTTGGTAAGCCAGCCCGTATTCATAACGCACTAAACCTTTTTATAGCGTTAAACGCCTTTTCTCGACGAGAAAAGCACAATTTCATCAAAAACAAACAAAACAAGAAAAATGAATCTATTCAACAAGTCTGCAACACGTCCTTAAGAGTTACATGATTTCACCCTATGTCAATGTGTAATTTCTCCAGTTCTGATCATTTTTTAGGTTTGTTGGTAGCTTGGTCAATGCCAAAACACAGTGAGATCTTTTTATGGCTTTAAACGCGTTTTCTCCTCGAGAGAAACATGATTTCACTAAAAACGTTATAGTTTAACCATGCCTGTTGTACATGTGTGCAAACACTCAGAGCCTTAAGATAGGGGTTTCACCAATGTGTTTTTTGGTGAGAAACCTTCTATTTCAAGGTTCTGTGCGTTTTCAGACAAGTACAATATGTATTTATAGTGTTTCTGATGAAATCCCTCCTTTTAATGCATTTTCTCACAGAAAACGAGTCTCTCGCCATGGGAACATGGCTTTTTTGAAAAAGCATATTCTGGTCGAGAAATCGTATTTTAAGCAATAAAAACGACTCCCGGCCTTATTTAGTTCACATTTGTACTTTTGGTAAGCTAGCCCGTATTCATAACGCACTAAACCTTTTTATCGCGTTAAACGCCTTTTCTCGACGAGAAAAGCACAATTTCATCAAAAACAAACAAAACAAGAAAAATGAATCTATTCAACAAGTCTGCAACACGTCCTTAAGAGTTACATGATTTCACCCAATGTCAATATGTAATTTCTCCAGTTCTGATCATTTTTTAGGTTGTTGGTAGCTTGGTCAATGCCAAAACACAGTGAGATCTTTTTATGGCTTTAAACGCGTTTTCTCCTCGAGAGAAACATGATTTCACTAAAAACGTTATAGTTTAAACATGCCTGTTGTACATGTGCTCAAACACTCAGAGCCTTAAGATAGGGGTTTCACCAATGTGTTTTTTGGTGAGAAACCTTCTATTTCAAGGTTCTGTGCGTTTTCCGACAAGTACAATATGTATTTATAGTGTTTCTGATGAAATCCCTCCTTTTAATGCATTTTCTCACAGAAAACGAGTCTCTCGCCATGGGAACATGGCTTTTTTGAAAAAGCATATTCTCGTCGAGAAATCGTGTTTTAAACAATAAAAACGACTCCCGGCCTTATTTAGTTCACATTTGTACTTTTGGTAAGCTAACCCGTATTCATAACGCACTAAACCTTTTTATCGCGTTAAACGCCTTTTCTCGACGAGAAAAGCACAATTTCATCAAAAACAAACAAAACAAGAAAAATGAATCTATTCAACAAGTCTGCAACACGTCCTTAAGAGTTACGTGATTTCACCCAATGTCAATATGTAATTTCTCCAGTTCTGATCATTTTTTAGGTTGTTGGTAGCTTGGTCAATGCCAAAACACAGTGAGATCTTTTTATGGCTTTAAACGCGTTTTCTCCTCGAGAGAAACATGATTTCACTAAAAACGTTATAGTTTAAACATGCCTGTTTGTACATGTATGCAAACACTCAGAGCCTTAAGATAGGGGTTTCACCAATGTGTTTTTTGGTGAGAAACCTTCTATTTCAAGGTTCTGTGCGTTTTCAGACAAGTACAATATGTATTTATAGTGTTTCTCATGAAATCCCTCCTTTTAATGCATTTTCTCACAGAAAACGAGTCTCTCGCCATGGGAACATGGCTTTTTTGAAAAAGCATATTCTGGTCGAGAAATCGTATTTTAAGCAATAAAAACGACTCCCGGCCTTATTTAGTTCACATTTGTACTTTTGGTAAGCTAGCCCGTATTCATAACGCACTAAACCTTTTTATTGCGTTAAACGCCTTTTCTCGACGAGAAAAGCACAATTTCATCAAAAACAAACAAAACAAGAAAAATGAATCTATTCAACAAGTCTGCAACACGTCCTTAAGAGTTACGTGATTTCACCCAATGTCAATATGTAATTTCTCCAGTTCTGATCATTTTTTAGGTTTTTGGTAGCTTGGTCAATGCCAAAACACAGTGAGATCTTTTTATGGCTTTAAACGCGTTTTCTCCTCGAGAGAAACATGATTTCACTAAAAACGTTATAGTTTAAACATGCCTGTTTGTACATGTATGCAAACACTCAGAGCCTTAAGATAGGGGTTTCACCAATGTGTTTTTTGGTGAGAAACCTTCTATTTCAAGGTTCTGTGCGTTTTCAGACAAGTACAATATGTATTTATAGTGTTTCTCATGAAATCCCTCCTTTTAATGCATTTTCTCACAGAAAACGAGTCTCTCGCCACATGGGAACATGGCTTTTTTGAAAAAGCATATTCTGGTCGAGAAATCGTGTTTTAAGCAATAAAAACGACTCCCGGCCTTATTTGGTTCACATTTGTACTTTTGGTAAGCCAGCCCGTATTCATAACGCACTAAACCTTTTTATCGCGTTAAACGCCTTTTCTCGACGAGAAAAGCACAATTTCATCAAAAACAAACAAAACAAGAAAAATGAATCTATTCAACAAGTCTGCAACACGTCCTTAAGAGTTAAATGATTTCACCCAATGTCAATGTGTAATTTCTCCAGTTCTGATCATTTTTTAGGTTTGTTGGTAGCTTGGTCAATGCCAAAACACAGTGAGATCTTTTTATGGCTTTAAACGCGTTTTCTCCTCGAGAGAAACATGATTTCACTAAAAACGTTATAGTTTAACCATGCCTGTTGTACATGTGTGCAAACACTCAGAGCCTTAAGATAGGGGTTTCACCAATGTGTTTTTTGGTGAGAAACCTTCTATTTCAAGGTTCTGTGCGTTTTCAGACAAGTACAATATGTATGTATAGTGTTTCTCATGAAATCCCTCCTTTTAATGCATTTTCTCACAGAAAACGAGTCTCTCGCCATGGGAACATGGCTTTTTTGAAAAAGCATATTCTCGTCGAGAAATCGTGTTTTAAACAATAAAAACGACTCCCGGCCTTATTTAGTTCACATTTGTACTTTTGGTAAGCTAACCCGTATTCATAACGCACTAAACCTTTTTATCGCGTTAAACGCCTTTTCTCGACGAGAAAAGCACAATTTCATCAAAAACAAACAAAACAAGAAAAATGAATCTATTCAACAAGTCTGCAACACGTCCTTAAGAGTTACGTGATTTCACCCAATGTCAATATGTAATTTCTCCAGTTCTGATCATTTTTTAGGTTGTTGGTAGCTTGGTCAATGCCAAAACACAGTGAGATCTTTTTATGGCTTTAAACGCGTTTTCTCCTCGAGAGAAACATGATTTCACTAAAAACGTTATAGTTTAAACATGCCTGTTTGTACATGTATGCAAACACTCAGAGCCTTAAGATAGGGGTTTCACCAATGTGTTTTTTGGTGAGAAACCTTCTATTTCAAGGTTCTGTGCGTTTTCAGACAAGTACAATATGTATTTATAGTGTTTCTCATGAAATCCCTCCTTTTAATGCATTTTCTCACAGAAAACGAGTCTCTCGCCATGGGAACATGGCTTTTTTGAAAAAGCATATTCTGGTCGAGAAATCGTATTTTAAGCAATAAAAACGACTCCCGGCCTTATTTAGTTCACATTTGTACTTTTGGTAAGCTAGCCCGTATTCATAACGCACTAAACCTTTTTATTGCGTTAAACGCCTTTTCTCGACGAGAAAAGCACAATTTCATCAAAAACAAACAAAACAAGAAAAATGAATCTATTCAACAAGTCTGCAACACGTCCTTAAGAGTTACGTGATTTCACCCAATGTCAATATGTAATTTCTCCAGTTCTGATCATTTTTTAGGTTTTTGGTAGCTTGGTCAATGCCAAAACACAGTGAGATCTTTTTATGGCTTTAAACGCGTTTTCTCCTCGAGAGAAACATGATTTCACTAAAAACGTTATAGTTTAAACATGCCTGTTTGTACATGTATGCAAACACTCAGAGCCTTAAGATAGGGGTTTCACCAATGTGTTTTTTGGTGAGAAACCTTCTATTTCAAGGTTCTGTGCGTTTTCAGACAAGTACAATATGTATTTATAGTGTTTCTCATGAAATCCCTCCTTTTAATGCATTTTCTCACAGAAAACGAGTCTCTCGCCACATGGGAACATGGCTTTTTTGAAAAAGCATATTCTGGTCGAGAAATCGTGTTTTAAGCAATAAAAACGACTCCCGGCCTTATTTGGTTCACATTTGTACTTTTGGTAAGCCAGCCCGTATTCATAACGCACTAAACCTTTTTATCGCGTTAAACGCCTTTTCTCGACGAGAAAAGCACAATTTCATCAAAAACAAACAAAACAAGAAAAATGAATCTATTCAACAAGTCTGCAACACGTCCTTAAGAGTTAAATGATTTCACCCAATGTCAATGTGTAATTTCTCCAGTTCTGATCATTTTTTAGGTTTGTTGGTAGCTTGGTCAATGCCAAAACACAGTGAGATCTTTTTATGGCTTTAAACGCGTTTTCTCCTCGAGAGAAACATGATTTCACTAAAAACGTTATAGTTTAACCATGCCTGTTGTACATGTGTGCAAACACTCAGAGCCTTAAGATAGGGGTTTCACCAATGTGTTTTTTGGTGAGAAACCTTCTATTTCAAGGTTCTGTGCGTTTTCAGACAAGTACAATATGTATGTATAGTGTTTCTCATGAAATCCCTCCTTTTAATGCATTTTCTCACAGAAAACGAGTCTCGCCATGGGAACATGGCTTTTTTGAAAAAGCATATTCTGGTCGAGAAATCGTGTTTTAAGCAATAAAAACGACTCCCGGCCTTATTTAGTTCACATTTGTACTTTTGGTAAGCTAGCCCGTATTCATAACGCACTAAACCTTTTTATTGCGTTAAACGCCTTTTCTCGACGAGAAAAGCACAATTTCATCAAAAACAAACAAAACAAGAAAAATGAATCTATTCAACAAGTCTGCAACACGTCCTTAAGAGTTACGTGATTTCACCCAATGTCAATATGTAATTTCTCCAGTTCTGATCATTTTTTAGGTTTTTGGTAGCTTGGTCAATGCCAAAACACAGTGAGATCTTTTTATGGCTTTAAACGCGTTTTCTCCTCGAGAGAAACATGATTTCACTAAAAACGTTATAGTTTAAACATGCCTGTTTGTACATGTATGCAAACACTCAGAGCCTTAAGATAGGGGTTTCACCAATGTGTTTTTTGGTGAGAAACCTTCTATTTCAAGGTTCTGTGCGTTTTCAGACAAGTACAATATGTATTTATAGTGTTTCTCATGAAATCCCTCCTTTTAATGCATTTTCTCACAGAAAACGAGTCTCTCGCCACATGGGAACATGGCTTTTTTGAAAAAGCATATTCTGGTCGAGAAATCGTGTTTTAAGCAATAAAAACGACTCCCGGTCTTATTTGGTTCACATTTGTACTTTTGGTAAGCCAGCCCGTATTCATAACGCACTAAACCTTTTTATCGCGTTAAACGCCTTTTCTCGACGAGAAAAGCACAATTTCATCAAAAACAAACAAAACAAGAAAAATGAATCTATTCAACAAGTCTGCAACACGTCCTTAAGAGTTACATGATTTCACCCTATGTCAATGTGTAATTTCTCCAGTTCTGATCATTTTTTAGGTTTGTTGGTAGCTTGGTCAATGCCAAAACACAGTGAGATCTTTTTATGGCTTTAAACGCGTTTTCTCCTCGAGAGAAACATGATTTCACTAAAAACGTTATAGTTTAACCATGCCTGTTGTACATGTGTGCAAACACTCAGAGCCTTAAGATAGGGGTTTCACCAATGTGTTTTTTGGTGAGAAACCTTCTATTTCAAGGTTCTGTGCGTTTTCAGACAAGTACAATATGTATTTATAGTGTTTCTGATGAAATCCCTCCTTTTAATGCATTTTCTCACAGAAAACGAGTCTCTCGCCATGGGAACATGGCTTTTTTGAAAAAGCATATTCTGGTCGAGAAATCGTATTTTAAGCAATAAAAACGACTCCCGGCCTTATTTAGTTCACATTTGTACTTTTGGTAAGCTAGCCCGTATTCATAACGCACTAAACCTTTTTATCGCGTTAAACGCCTTTTCTCGACGAGAAAAGCACAATTTCATCAAAAACAAACAAAACAAGAAAAATGAATCTATTCAACAAGTCTGCAACACGTCCTTAAGAGTTACATGATTTCACCCAATGTCAATATGTAATTTCTCCAGTTCTGATCATTTTTTAGGTTGTTGGTAGCTTGGTCAATGCCAAAACACAGTGAGATCTTTTTATGGCTTTAAACGCGTTTTCTCCTCGAGAGAAACATGATTTCACTAAAAACGTTATAGTTTAAACATGCCTGTTGTACATGTACTCAAACACTCAGAGCCTTAAGATAGGGGTTTCACCAATGTGTTTTTTGGTGAGAAACCTTCTATTTCAAGGTTCTGTGCGTTTTCCGACAAGTACAATATGTATTTATAGTGTTTCTGATGAAATCCCTCCTTTTAATGCATTTTCTCACAGAAAACGAGTCTCTCGCCATGGGAACATGGCTTTTTTGAAAAAGCATATTCTCGTCGAGAAATCGTGTTTTAAACAATAAAAACGACTCCCGGCCTTATTTAGTTCACATTTGTACTTTTGGTAAGCTAACCCGTATTCATAACGCACTAAACCTTTTTATCGCGTTAAACGCCTTTTCTCGACGAGAAAAGCACAATTTCATCAAAAACAAACAAAACAAGAAAAATGAATCTATTCAACAAGTCTGCAACACGTCCTTAAGAGTTACGTGATTTCACCCAATGTCAATATGTAATTTCTCCAGTTCTGATCATTTTTTAGGTTGTTGGTAGCTTGGTCAATGCCAAAACACAGTGAGATCTTTTTATGGCTTTAAACGCGTTTTCTCCTCGAGAGAAACATGATTTCACTAAAAACGTTATAGTTTAAACATGCCTGTTTGTACATGTATGCAAACACTCAGAGCCTTAAGATAGGGGTTTCACCAATGTGTTTTTTGGTGAGAAACCTTCTATTTCAAGGTTCTGTGCGTTTTCAGACAAGTACAATATGTATTTATAGTGTTTCTCATGAAATCCCTCCTTTTAATGCATTTTCTCACAGAAAACGAGTCTCTCGCCACATGGGAACATGGCTTTTTTGAAAAAGCATATTCTGGTCGAGAAATCGTGTTTTAAGCAATAAAAACGACTCCCGGCCTTATTTGGTTCACATTTGTACTTTTGGTAAGCCAGCCCGTATTCATAACGCACTAAACCTTTTTATCGCGTTAAACGCCTTTTCTCGACGAGAAAAGCACAATTTCATCAAAAACAAACAAAACAAGAAAAATGAATCTATTCAACAAGTCTGCAACACGTCCTTAAGAGTTAAATGATTTCACCCAATGTCAATGTGTAATTTCTCCAGTTCTGATCATTTTTTAGGTTTGTTGGTAGCTTGGTCAATGCCAAAACACAGTGAGATCTTTTTATGGCTTTAAACGCGTTTTCTCCTCGAGAGAAACATGATTTCACTAAAAACGTTATAGTTTAACCATGCCTGTTGTACATGTGTGCAAACACTCAGAGCCTTAAGATAGGGGTTTCACCAATGTGTTTTTTGGTGAGAAACCTTCTATTTCAAGGTTCTGTGCGTTTTCAGACAAGTACAATATGTATGTATAGTGTTTCTCATGAAATCCCTCCTTTTAATGCATTTTCTCACAGAAAACGAGTCTCGCCATGGGAACATGGCTTTTTTGAAAAAGCATATTCTGGTCGAGAAATCGTGTTTTAAGCAATAAAAACGACTCCCGGCCTTATTTAGTTCACATTTGTACTTTTGGTAAGCTAGCCCGTATTCATAACGCACTAAACCTTTTTATTGCGTTAAACGCCTTTTCTCGACGAGAAAAGCACAATTTCATCAAAAACAAACAAAACAAGAAAAATGAATCTATTCAACAAGTCTGCAACACGTCCTTAAGAGTTACGTGATTTCACCCAATGTCAATATGTAATTTCTCCAGTTCTGATCATTTTTTAGGTTTTTGGTAGCTTGGTCAATGCCAAAACACAGTGAGATCTTTTTATGGCTTTAAACGCGTTTTCTCCTCGAGAGAAACATGATTTCACTAAAAACGTTATAGTTTAAACATGCCTGTTTGTACATGTATGCAAACACTCAGAGCCTTAAGATAGGGGTTTCACCAATGTGTTTTTTGGTGAGAAACCTTCTATTTCAAGGTTCTGTGCGTTTTCAGACAAGTACAATATGTATTTATAGTGTTTCTCATGAAATCCCTCCTTTTAATGCATTTTCTCACAGAAAACGAGTCTCTCGCCACATGGGAACATGGCTTTTTTGAAAAAGCATATTCTGGTCGAGAAATCGTGTTTTAAGCAATAAAAACGACTCCCGGTCTTATTTGGTTCACATTTGTACTTTTGGTAAGCCAGCCCGTATTCATAACGCACTAAACCTTTTTATCGCGTTAAACGCCTTTTCTCGACGAGAAAAGCACAATTTCATCAAAAACAAACAAAACAAGAAAAATGAATCTATTCAACAAGTCTGCAACACGTCCTTAAGAGTTACATGATTTCACCCTATGTCAATGTGTAATTTCTCCAGTTCTGATCATTTTTTAGGTTTGTTGGTAGCTTGGTCAATGCCAAAACACAGTGAGATCTTTTTATGGCTTTAAACGCGTTTTCTCCTCGAGAGAAACATGATTTCACTAAAAACGTTATAGTTTAACCATGCCTGTTGTACATGTGTGCAAACACTCAGAGCCTTAAGATAGGGGTTTCACCAATGTGTTTTTTGGTGAGAAACCTTCTATTTCAAGGTTCTGTGCGTTTTCAGACAAGTACAATATGTATTTATAGTGTTTCTGATGAAATCCCTCCTTTTAATGCATTTTCTCACAGAAAACGAGTCTCTCGCCATGGGAACATGGCTTTTTTGAAAAAGCATATTCTGGTCGAGAAATCGTATTTTAAGCAATAAAAACGACTCCCGGCCTTATTTAGTTCACATTTGTACTTTTGGTAAGCTAGCCCGTATTCATAACGCACTAAACCTTTTTATCGCGTTAAACGCCTTTTCTCGACGAGAAAAGCACAATTTCATCAAAAACAAACAAAACAAGAAAAATGAATCTATTCAACAAGTCTGCAACACGTCCTTAAGAGTTACATGATTTCACCCAATGTCAATATGTAATTTCTCCAGTTCTGATCATTTTTTAGGTTGTTGGTAGCTTGGTCAATGCCAAAACACAGTGAGATCTTTTTATGGCTTTAAACGCGTTTTCTCCTCGAGAGAAACATGATTTCACTAAAAACGTTATAGTTTAAACATGCCTGTTGTACATGTGCTCAAACACTCAGAGCCTTAAGATAGGGGTTTCACCAATGTGTTTTTTGGTGAGAAACCTTCTATTTCAAGGTTCTGTGCGTTTTCCGACAAGTACAATATGTATTTATAGTGTTTCTGATGAAATCCCTCCTTTTAATGCATTTTCTCACAGAAAACGAGTCTCTCGCCATGGGAACATGGCTTTTTTGAAAAAGCATATTCTCGTCGAGAAATCGTGTTTTAAACAATAAAAACGACTCCCGGCCTTATTTAGTTCACATTTGTACTTTTGGTAAGCTAACCCGTATTCATAACGCACTAAACCTTTTTATCGCGTTAAACGCCTTTTCTCGACGAGAAAAGCACAATTTCATCAAAAACAAACAAAACAAGAAAAATGAATCTATTCAACAAGTCTGCAACACGTCCTTAAGAGTTACGTGATTTCACCCAATGTCAATATGTAATTTCTCCAGTTCTGATCATTTTTTAGGTTGTTGGTAGCTTGGTCAATGCCAAAACACAGTGAGATCTTTTTATGGCTTTAAACGCGTTTTCTCCTCGAGAGAAACATGATTTCACTAAAAACGTTATAGTTTAAACATGCCTGTTTGTACATGTATGCAAACACTCAGAGCCTTAAGATAGGGGTTTCACCAATGTGTTTTTTGGTGAGAAACCTTCTATTTCAAGGTTCTGTGCGTTTTCAGACAAGTACAATATGTATTTATAGTGTTTCTCATGAAATCCCTCCTTTTAATGCATTTTCTCACAGAAAACGAGTCTCTCGCCATGGGAACATGGCTTTTTTGAAAAAGCATATTCTGGTCGAGAAATCGTATTTTAAGCAATAAAAACGACTCCCGGCCTTATTTAGTTCACATTTGTACTTTTGGTAAGCTAGCCCGTATTCATAACGCACTAAACCTTTTTATTGCGTTAAACGCCTTTTCTCGACGAGAAAAGCACAATTTCATCAAAAACAAACAAAACAAGAAAAATGAATCTATTCAACAAGTCTGCAACACGTCCTTAAGAGTTACGTGATTTCACCCAATGTCAATATGTAATTTCTCCAGTTCTGATCATTTTTTAGGTTTTTGGTAGCTTGGTCAATGCCAAAACACAGTGAGATCTTTTTATGGCTTTAAACGCGTTTTCTCCTCGAGAGAAACATGATTTCACTAAAAACGTTATAGTTTAAACATGCCTGTTTGTACATGTATGCAAACACTCAGAGCCTTAAGATAGGGGTTTCACCAATGTGTTTTTTGGTGAGAAACCTTCTATTTCAAGGTTCTGTGCGTTTTCAGACAAGTACAATATGTATTTATAGTGTTTCTCATGAAATCCCTCCTTTTAATGCATTTTCTCACAGAAAACGAGTCTCTCGCCACATGGGAACATGGCTTTTTTGAAAAAGCATATTCTGGTCGAGAAATCGTGTTTTAAGCAATAAAAACGACTCCCGGCCTTATTTGGTTCACATTTGTACTTTTGGTAAGCCAGCCCGTATTCATAACGCACTAAACCTTTTTATCGCGTTAAACGCCTTTTCTCGACGAGAAAAGCACAATTTCATCAAAAACAAACAAAACAAGAAAAATGAATCTATTCAACAAGTCTGCAACACGTCCTTAAGAGTTAAATGATTTCACCCAATGTCAATGTGTAATTTCTCCAGTTCTGATCATTTTTTAGGTTTGTTGGTAGCTTGGTCAATGCCAAAACACAGTGAGATCTTTTTATGGCTTTAAACGCGTTTTCTCCTCGAGAGAAACATGATTTCACTAAAAACGTTATAGTTTAACCATGCCTGTTGTACATGTGTGCAAACACTCAGAGCCTTAAGATAGGGGTTTCACCAATGTGTTTTTTGGTGAGAAACCTTCTATTTCAAGGTTCTGTGCGTTTTCAGACAAGTACAATATGTATGTATAGTGTTTCTCATGAAATCCCTCCTTTTAATGCATTTTCTCACAGAAAACGAGTCTCTCGCCATGGGAACATGGCTTTTTTGAAAAAGCATATTCTCGTCGAGAAATCGTGTTTTAAACAATAAAAACGACTCCCGGCCTTATTTAGTTCACATTTGTACTTTTGGTAAGCTAACCCGTATTCATAACGCACTAAACCTTTTTATCGCGTTAAACGCCTTTTCTCGACGAGAAAAGCACAATTTCATCAAAAACAAACAAAACAAGAAAAATGAATCTATTCAACAAGTCTGCAACACGTCCTTAAGAGTTACGTGATTTCACCCAATGTCAATATGTAATTTCTCCAGTTCTGATCATTTTTTAGGTTGTTGGTAGCTTGGTCAATGCCAAAACACAGTGAGATCTTTTTATGGCTTTAAACGCGTTTTCTCCTCGAGAGAAACATGATTTCACTAAAAACGTTATAGTTTAAACATGCCTGTTTGTACATGTATGCAAACACTCAGAGCCTTAAGATAGGGGTTTCACCAATGTGTTTTTTGGTGAGAAACCTTCTATTTCAAGGTTCTGTGCGTTTTCAGACAAGTACAATATGTATTTATAGTGTTTCTCATGAAATCCCTCCTTTTAATGCATTTTCTCACAGAAAACGAGTCTCTCGCCATGGGAACATGGCTTTTTTGAAAAAGCATATTCTGGTCGAGAAATCGTATTTTAAGCAATAAAAACGACTCCCGGCCTTATTTAGTTCACATTTGTACTTTTGGTAAGCTAGCCCGTATTCATAACGCACTAAACCTTTTTATTGCGTTAAACGCCTTTTCTCGACGAGAAAAGCACAATTTCATCAAAAACAAACAAAACAAGAAAAATGAATCTATTCAACAAGTCTGCAACACGTCCTTAAGAGTTACGTGATTTCACCCAATGTCAATATGTAATTTCTCCAGTTCTGATCATTTTTTAGGTTTTTGGTAGCTTGGTCAATGCCAAAACACAGTGAGATCTTTTTATGGCTTTAAACGCGTTTTCTCCTCGAGAGAAACATGATTTCACTAAAAACGTTATAGTTTAAACATGCCTGTTTGTACATGTATGCAAACACTCAGAGCCTTAAGATAGGGGTTTCACCAATGTGTTTTTTGGTGAGAAACCTTCTATTTCAAGGTTCTGTGCGTTTTCAGACAAGTACAATATGTATTTATAGTGTTTCTCATGAAATCCCTCCTTTTAATGCATTTTCTCACAGAAAACGAGTCTCTCGCCACATGGGAACATGGCTTTTTTGAAAAAGCATATTCTGGTCGAGAAATCGTGTTTTAAGCAATAAAAACGACTCCCGGCCTTATTTGGTTCACATTTGTACTTTTGGTAAGCCAGCCCGTATTCATAACGCACTAAACCTTTTTATCGCGTTAAACGCCTTTTCTCGACGAGAAAAGCACAATTTCATCAAAAACAAACAAAACAAGAAAAATGAATCTATTCAACAAGTCTGCAACACGTCCTTAAGAGTTAAATGATTTCACCCAATGTCAATGTGTAATTTCTCCAGTTCTGATCATTTTTTAGGTTTGTTGGTAGCTTGGTCAATGCCAAAACACAGTGAGATCTTTTTATGGCTTTAAACGCGTTTTCTCCTCGAGAGAAACATGATTTCACTAAAAACGTTATAGTTTAACCATGCCTGTTGTACATGTGTGCAAACACTCAGAGCCTTAAGATAGGGGTTTCACCAATGTGTTTTTTGGTGAGAAACCTTCTATTTCAAGGTTCTGTGCGTTTTCAGACAAGTACAATATGTATGTATAGTGTTTCTCATGAAATCCCTCCTTTTAATGCATTTTCTCACAGAAAACGAGTCTCGCCATGGGAACATGGCTTTTTTGAAAAAGCATATTCTGGTCGAGAAATCGTGTTTTAAGCAATAAAAACGACTCCCGGCCTTATTTAGTTCACATTTGTACTTTTGGTAAGCTAGCCCGTATTCATAACGCACTAAACCTTTTTATTGCGTTAAACGCCTTTTCTCGACGAGAAAAGCACAATTTCATCAAAAACAAACAAAACAAGAAAAATGAATCTATTCAACAAGTCTGCAACACGTCCTTAAGAGTTACGTGATTTCACCCAATGTCAATATGTAATTTCTCCAGTTCTGATCATTTTTTAGGTTTTTGGTAGCTTGGTCAATGCCAAAACACAGTGAGATCTTTTTATGGCTTTAAACGCGTTTTCTCCTCGAGAGAAACATGATTTCACTAAAAACGTTATAGTTTAAACATGCCTGTTTGTACATGTATGCAAACACTCAGAGCCTTAAGATAGGGGTTTCACCAATGTGTTTTTTGGTGAGAAACCTTCTATTTCAAGGTTCTGTGCGTTTTCAGACAAGTACAATATGTATTTATAGTGTTTCTGATGAAATCCCTCCTTTTAATGCATTTTCTCACAGAAAACGAGTCTCTCGCCATGGGAACATGGCTTTTTTGAAAAAGCATATTCTGGTCGAGAAATCGTATTTTAAGCAATAAAAACGACTCCCGGCCTTATTTAGTTCACATTTGTACTTTTGGTAAGCTAGCCCGTATTCATAACGCACTAAACCTTTTTATCGCGTTAAACGCCTTTTCTCGACGAGAAAAGCACAATTTCATCAAAAACAAACAAAACAAGAAAAATGAATCTATTCAACAAGTCTGCAACACGTCCTTAAGAGTTACATGATTTCACCCAATGTCAATATGTAATTTCTCCAGTTCTGATCATTTTTTAGGTTGTTGGTAGCTTGGTCAATGCCAAAACACAGTGAGATCTTTTTATGGCTTTAAACGCGTTTTCTCCTCGAGAGAAACATGATTTCACTAAAAACGTTATAGTTTAAACATGCCTGTTGTACATGTGCTCAAACACTCAGAGCCTTAAGATAGGGGTTTCACCAATGTGTTTTTTGGTGAGAAACCTTCTATTTCAAGGTTCTGTGCGTTTTCCGACAAGTACAATATGTATTTATAGTGTTTCTGATGAAATCCCTCCTTTTAATGCATTTTCTCACAGAAAACGAGTCTCTCGCCATGGGAACATGGCTTTTTTGAAAAAGCATATTCTCGTCGAGAAATCGTGTTTTAAACAATAAAAACGACTCCCGGCCTTATTTAGTTCACATTTGTACTTTTGGTAAGCTAACCCGTATTCATAACGCACTAAACCTTTTTATCGCGTTAAACGCCTTTTCTCGACGAGAAAAGCACAATTTCATCAAAAACAAACAAAACAAGAAAAATGAATCTATTCAACAAGTCTGCAACACGTCCTTAAGAGTTACGTGATTTCACCCAATGTCAATATGTAATTTCTCCAGTTCTGATCATTTTTTAGGTTGTTGGTAGCTTGGTCAATGCCAAAACACAGTGAGATCTTTTTATGGCTTTAAACGCGTTTTCTCCTCGAGAGAAACATGATTTCACTAAAAACGTTATAGTTTAAACATGCCTGTTTGTACATGTATGCAAACACTCAGAGCCTTAAGATAGGGGTTTCACCAATGTGTTTTTTGGTGAGAAACCTTCTATTTCAAGGTTCTGTGCGTTTTCAGACAAGTACAATATGTATTTATAGTGTTTCTCATGAAATCCCTCCTTTTAATGCATTTTCTCACAGAAAACGAGTCTCTCGCCATGGGAACATGGCTTTTTTGAAAAAGCATATTCTGGTCGAGAAATCGTATTTTAAGCAATAAAAACGACTCCCGGCCTTATTTAGTTCACATTTGTACTTTTGGTAAGCTAGCCCGTATTCATAACGCACTAAACCTTTTTATTGCGTTAAACGCCTTTTCTCGACGAGAAAAGCACAATTTCATCAAAAACAAACAAAACAAGAAAAATGAATCTATTCAACAAGTCTGCAACACGTCCTTAAGAGTTACGTGATTTCACCCAATGTCAATATGTAATTTCTCCAGTTCTGATCATTTTTTAGGTTTTTGGTAGCTTGGTCAATGCCAAAACACAGTGAGATCTTTTTATGGCTTTAAACGCGTTTTCTCCTCGAGAGAAACATGATTTCACTAAAAACGTTATAGTTTAAACATGCCTGTTTGTACATGTATGCAAACACTCAGAGCCTTAAGATAGGGGTTTCACCAATGTGTTTTTTGGTGAGAAACCTTCTATTTCAAGGTTCTGTGCGTTTTCAGACAAGTACAATATGTATTTATAGTGTTTCTCATGAAATCCCTCCTTTTAATGCATTTTCTCACAGAAAACGAGTCTCTCGCCACATGGGAACATGGCTTTTTTGAAAAAGCATATTCTGGTCGAGAAATCGTGTTTTAAGCAATAAAAACGACTCCCGGCCTTATTTGGTTCACATTTGTACTTTTGGTAAGCCAGCCCGTATTCATAACGCACTAAACCTTTTTATCGCGTTAAACGCCTTTTCTCGACGAGAAAAGCACAATTTCATCAAAAACAAACAAAACAAGAAAAATGAATCTATTCAACAAGTCTGCAACACGTCCTTAAGAGTTAAATGATTTCACCCAATGTCAATGTGTAATTTCTCCAGTTCTGATCATTTTTTAGGTTTGTTGGTAGCTTGGTCAATGCCAAAACACAGTGAGATCTTTTTATGGCTTTAAACGCGTTTTCTCCTCGAGAGAAACATGATTTCACTAAAAACGTTATAGTTTAACCATGCCTGTTGTACATGTGTGCAAACACTCAGAGCCTTAAGATAGGGGTTTCACCAATGTGTTTTTTGGTGAGAAACCTTCTATTTCAAGGTTCTGTGCGTTTTCAGACAAGTACAATATGTATGTATAGTGTTTCTCATGAAATCCCTCCTTTTAATGCATTTTCTCACAGAAAACGAGTCTCTCGCCATGGGAACATGGCTTTTTTGAAAAAGCATATTCTCGTCGAGAAATCGTGTTTTAAACAATAAAAACGACTCCCGGCCTTATTTAGTTCACATTTGTACTTTTGGTAAGCTAACCCGTATTCATAACGCACTAAACCTTTTTATCGCGTTAAACGCCTTTTCTCGACGAGAAAAGCACAATTTCATCAAAAACAAACAAAACAAGAAAAATGAATCTATTCAACAAGTCTGCAACACGTCCTTAAGAGTTACGTGATTTCACCCAATGTCAATATGTAATTTCTCCAGTTCTGATCATTTTTTAGGTTGTTGGTAGCTTGGTCAATGCCAAAACACAGTGAGATCTTTTTATGGCTTTAAACGCGTTTTCTCCTCGAGAGAAACATGATTTCACTAAAAACGTTATAGTTTAAACATGCCTGTTTGTACATGTATGCAAACACTCAGAGCCTTAAGATAGGGGTTTCACCAATGTGTTTTTTGGTGAGAAACCTTCTATTTCAAGGTTCTGTGCGTTTTCAGACAAGTACAATATGTATTTATAGTGTTTCTCATGAAATCCCTCCTTTTAATGCATTTTCTCACAGAAAACGAGTCTCTCGCCATGGGAACATGGCTTTTTTGAAAAAGCATATTCTGGTCGAGAAATCGTATTTTAAGCAATAAAAACGACTCCCGGCCTTATTTAGTTCACATTTGTACTTTTGGTAAGCTAGCCCGTATTCATAACGCACTAAACCTTTTTATTGCGTTAAACGCCTTTTCTCGACGAGAAAAGCACAATTTCATCAAAAACAAACAAAACAAGAAAAATGAATCTATTCAACAAGTCTGCAACACGTCCTTAAGAGTTACGTGATTTCACCCAATGTCAATATGTAATTTCTCCAGTTCTGATCATTTTTTAGGTTTTTGGTAGCTTGGTCAATGCCAAAACACAGTGAGATCTTTTTATGGCTTTAAACGCGTTTTCTCCTCGAGAGAAACATGATTTCACTAAAAACGTTATAGTTTAAACATGCCTGTTTGTACATGTATGCAAACACTCAGAGCCTTAAGATAGGGGTTTCACCAATGTGTTTTTTGGTGAGAAACCTTCTATTTCAAGGTTCTGTGCGTTTTCAGACAAGTACAATATGTATTTATAGTGTTTCTCATGAAATCCCTCCTTTTAATGCATTTTCTCACAGAAAACGAGTCTCTCGCCACATGGGAACATGGCTTTTTTGAAAAAGCATATTCTGGTCGAGAAATCGTGTTTTAAGCAATAAAAACGACTCCCGGCCTTATTTGGTTCACATTTGTACTTTTGGTAAGCCAGCCCGTATTCATAACGCACTAAACCTTTTTATCGCGTTAAACGCCTTTTCTCGACGAGAAAAGCACAATTTCATCAAAAACAAACAAAACAAGAAAAATGAATCTATTCAACAAGTCTGCAACACGTCCTTAAGAGTTAAATGATTTCACCCAATGTCAATGTGTAATTTCTCCAGTTCTGATCATTTTTTAGGTTTGTTGGTAGCTTGGTCAATGCCAAAACACAGTGAGATCTTTTTATGGCTTTAAACGCGTTTTCTCCTCGAGAGAAACATGATTTCACTAAAAACGTTATAGTTTAACCATGCCTGTTGTACATGTGTGCAAACACTCAGAGCCTTAAGATAGGGGTTTCACCAATGTGTTTTTTGGTGAGAAACCTTCTATTTCAAGGTTCTGTGCGTTTTCAGACAAGTACAATATGTATGTATAGTGTTTCTCATGAAATCCCTCCTTTTAATGCATTTTCTCACAGAAAACGAGTCTCGCCATGGGAACATGGCTTTTTTGAAAAAGCATATTCTGGTCGAGAAATCGTGTTTTAAGCAATAAAAACGACTCCCGGCCTTATTTAGTTCACATTTGTACTTTTGGTAAGCTAGCCCGTATTCATAACGCACTAAACCTTTTTATTGCGTTAAACGCCTTTTCTCGACGAGAAAAGCACAATTTCATCAAAAACAAACAAAACAAGAAAAATGAATCTATTCAACAAGTCTGCAACACGTCCTTAAGAGTTACGTGATTTCACCCAATGTCAATATGTAATTTCTCCAGTTCTGATCATTTTTTAGGTTTTTGGTAGCTTGGTCAATGCCAAAACACAGTGAGATCTTTTTATGGCTTTAAACGCGTTTTCTCCTCGAGAGAAACATGATTTCACTAAAAACGTTATAGTTTAAACATGCCTGTTTGTACATGTATGCAAACACTCAGAGCCTTAAGATAGGGGTTTCACCAGTGTGTTTTTTGGTGAGAAACCTTCTATTTCAAGGTTCTGTGCGTTTTCAGACAAGTACAATATGTATTTATAGTGTTTCTCATGAAATCCCTCCTTTTAATGCATTTTCTCACAGAAAACGAGTCTCTCGCCACATGGGAACATGGCTTTTTTGAAAAAGCATATTCTGGTCGAGAAATCGTGTTTTAAGCAATAAAAACGACTCCCGGTCTTATTTGGTTCACATTTGTACTTTTGGTAAGCCAGCCCGTATTCATAACGCACTAAACCTTTTTATCGCGTTAAACGCCTTTTCTCGACGAGAAAAGCACAATTTCATCAAAAACAAACAAAACAAGAAAAATGAATCTATTCAACAAGTCTGCAACACGTCCTTAAGAGTTACATGATTTCACCCAATGTCAATGTGTAATTTCTCCAGTTCTGATCATTTTTTAGGTTTGTTGGTAGCTTGGTCAATGCCAAAACACAGTGAGATCTTTTTATGGCTTTAAACGCGTTTTCTCCTCGAGAGAAACATGATTTCACTAAAAACGTTATAGTTTAACCATGCCTGTTGTACATGTGTGCAAACACTCAGAGCCTTAAGATAGGGGTTTCACCAATGTGTTTTTTGGTGAGAAACCTTCTATTTCAAGGTTCTGTGCGTTTTCAGACAAGTACAATATGTATGTATAGTGTTTCTCATGAAATCCCTCCTTTTAATGCATTTTCTCACAGAAAACGAGTCTCGCCATGGGAACATGGCTTTTTTGAAAAAGCATATTCTGGTCGAGAAATCGTGTTTTAAGCAATAAAAACGACTCCCGGCCTTATTTAGTTCACATTTGTACTTTTGGTAAGCTAGCCCGTATTCATAACGCACTAAACCTTTTTATTGCGTTAAACGCCTTTTCTCGACGAGAAAAGCACAATTTCATCAAAAACAAACAAAACAAGAAAAATGAATCTATTCAACAAGTCTGCAACACGTCCTTAAGAGTTACGTGATTTCACCCAATGTCAATATGTAATTTCTCCAGTTCTGATCATTTTTTAGGTTTTTGGTAGCTTGGTCAATGCCAAAACACAGTGAGATCTTTTTATGGCTTTAAACGCGTTTTCTCCTCGAGAGAAACATGATTTCACTAAAAACGTTATAGTTTAAACATGCCTGTTTGTACATGTATGCAAACACTCAGAGCCTTAAGATAGGGGTTTCACCAATGTGTTTTTTGGTGAGAAACCTTCTATTTCAAGGTTCTGTGCGTTTTCAGACAAGTACAATATGTATTTATAGTGTTTCTCATGAAATCCCTCCTTTTAATGCATTTTCTCACAGAAAACGAGTCTCTCGCCACATGGGAACATGGCTTTTTTGAAAAAGCATATTCTGGTCGAGAAATCGTGTTTTAAGCAATAAAAACGACTCCCGGTCTTATTTGGTTCACATTTGTACTTTTGGTAAGCCAGCCCGTATTCATAACGCACTAAACCTTTTTATCGCGTTAAACGCCTTTTCTCGACGAGAAAAGCACAATTTCATCAAAAACAAACAAAACAAGAAAAATGAATCTATTCAACAAGTCTGCAACACGTCCTTAAGAGTTACATGATTTCACCCAATGTCAATGTGTAATTTCTCCAGTTCTGATCATTTTTTAGGTTTGTTGGTAGCTTGGTCAATGCCAAAACACAGTGAGATCTTTTTATGGCTTTAAACGCGTTTTCTCCTCGAGAGAAACATGATTTCACTAAAAACGTTATAGTTTAACCATGCCTGTTGTACATGTGTGCAAACACTCAGAGCCTTAAGATAGGGGTTTCACCAATGTGTTTTTTGGTGAGAAACCTTCTATTTCAAGGTTCTGTGCGTTTTCAGACAAGTACAATATGTATGTATAGTGTTTCTCATGAAATCCCTCCTTTTAATGCATTTTCTCACAGAAAACGAGTCTCGCCATGGGAACATGGCTTTTTTGAAAAAGCATATTCTGGTCGAGAAATCGTGTTTTAAGCAATAAAAACGACTCCCGGCCTTATTTAGTTCACATTTGTACTTTTGGTAAGCTAGCCCGTATTCATAACGCACTAAACCTTTTTATTGCGTTAAACGCCTTTTCTCGACGAGAAAAGCACAATTTCATCAAAAACAAACAAAACAAGAAAAATGAATCTATTCAACAAGTCTGCAACACGTCCTTAAGAGTTACGTGATTTCACCCAATGTCAATATGTAATTTCTCCAGTTCTGATCATTTTTTAGGTTTTTGGTAGCTTGGTCAATGCCAAAACACAGTGAGATCTTTTTATGGCTTTAAACGCGTTTTCTCCTCGAGAGAAACATGATTTCACTAAAAACGTTATAGTTTAAACATGCCTGTTTGTACATGTATGCAAACACTCAGAGCCTTAAGATAGGGGTTTCACCAATGTGTTTTTTGGTGAGAAACCTTCTATTTCAAGGTTCTGTGCGTTTTCAGACAAGTACAATATGTATTTATAGTGTTTCTGATGAAATCCCTCCTTTTAATGCATTTTCTCACAGAAAACGAGTCTCTCGCCACATGGGAACATGGCTTTTTTGAAAAAGCATATTCTGGTCGAGAAATCGTGTTTTAAGCAATAAAAACGACTCCCGGTCTTATTTGGTTCACATTTGTACTTTTGGTAAGCCAGCCCGTATTCATAACGCACTAAACCTTTTTATCGCGTTAAACGCCTTTTCTCGACGAGAAAAGCACAATTTCATCAAAAACAAACAAAACAAGAAAAATGAATCTATTCAACAAGTCTGCAACACGTCCTTAAGAGTTACATGATTTCACCCTATGTCAATGTGTAATTTCTCCAGTTCTGATCATTTTTTAGGTTTGTTGGTAGCTTGGTCAATGCCAAAACACAGTGAGATCTTTTTATGGCTTTAAACGCGTTTTCTCCTCGAGAGAAACATGATTTCACTAAAAACGTTATAGTTTAACCATGCCTGTTGTACATGTGTGCAAACACTCAGAGCCTTAAGATAGGGGTTTCACCAATGTGTTTTTTGGTGAGAAACCTTCTATTTCAAGGTTCTGTGCGTTTTCAGACAAGTACAATATGTATTTATAGTGTTTCTGATGAAATCCCTCCTTTTAATGCATTTTCTCACAGAAAACGAGTCTCTCGCCATGGGAACATGGCTTTTTTGAAAAAGCATATTCTGGTCGAGAAATCGTATTTTAAGCAATAAAAACGACTCCCGGCCTTATTTAGTTCACATTTGTACTTTTGGTAAGCTAGCCCGTATTCATAACGCACTAAACCTTTTTATCGCGTTAAACGCCTTTTCTCGACGAGAAAAGCACAATTTCATCAAAAACAAACAAAACAAGAAAAATGAATCTATTCAACAAGTCTGCAACACGTCCTTAAGAGTTACATGATTTCACCCAATGTCAATATGTAATTTCTCCAGTTCTGATCATTTTTTAGGTTGTTGGTAGCTTGGTCAATGCCAAAACACAGTGAGATCTTTTTATGGCTTTAAACGCGTTTTCTCCTCGAGAGAAACATGATTTCACTAAAAACGTTATAGTTTAAACATGCCTGTTGTACATGTGCTCAAACACTCAGAGCCTTAAGATAGGGGTTTCACCAATGTGTTTTTTGGTGAGAAACCTTCTATTTCAAGGTTCTGTGCGTTTTCCGACAAGTACAATATGTATTTATAGTGTTTCTGATGAAATCCCTCCTTTTAATGCATTTTCTCACAGAAAACGAGTCTCTCGCCATGGGAACATGGCTTTTTTGAAAAAGCATATTCTCGTCGAGAAATCGTGTTTTAAACAATAAAAACGACTCCCGGCCTTATTTAGTTCACATTTGTACTTTTGGTAAGCTAACCCGTATTCATAACGCACTAAACCTTTTTATCGCGTTAAACGCCTTTTCTCGACGAGAAAAGCACAATTTCATCAAAAACAAACAAAACAAGAAAAATGAATCTATTCAACAAGTCTGCAACACGTCCTTAAGAGTTACGTGATTTCACCCAATGTCAATATGTAATTTCTCCAGTTCTGATCATTTTTTAGGTTGTTGGTAGCTTGGTCAATGCCAAAACACAGTGAGATCTTTTTATGGCTTTAAACGCGTTTTCTCCTCGAGAGAAACATGATTTCACTAAAAACGTTATAGTTTAAACATGCCTGTTTGTACATGTATGCAAACACTCAGAGCCTTAAGATAGGGGTTTCACCAATGTGTTTTTTGGTGAGAAACCTTCTATTTCAAGGTTCTGTGCGTTTTCAGACAAGTACAATATGTATTTATAGTGTTTCTCATGAAATCCCTCCTTTTAATGCATTTTCTCACAGAAAACGAGTCTCTCGCCATGGGAACATGGCTTTTTTGAAAAAGCATATTCTGGTCGAGAAATCGTATTTTAAGCAATAAAAACGACTCCCGGCCTTATTTAGTTCACATTTGTACTTTTGGTAAGCTAGCCCGTATTCATAACGCACTAAACCTTTTTATTGCGTTAAACGCCTTTTCTCGACGAGAAAAGCACAATTTCATCAAAAACAAACAAAACAAGAAAAATGAATCTATTCAACAAGTCTGCAACACGTCCTTAAGAGTTACGTGATTTCACCCAATGTCAATATGTAATTTCTCCAGTTCTGATCATTTTTTAGGTTTTTGGTAGCTTGGTCAATGCCAAAACACAGTGAGATCTTTTTATGGCTTTAAACGCGTTTTCTCCTCGAGAGAAACATGATTTCACTAAAAACGTTATAGTTTAAACATGCCTGTTTGTACATGTATGCAAACACTCAGAGCCTTAAGATAGGGGTTTCACCAATGTGTTTTTTGGTGAGAAACCTTCTATTTCAAGGTTCTGTGCGTTTTCAGACAAGTACAATATGCATTTATAGTGTTTCTCATGAAATCCCTCCTTTTAATGCATTTTCTCACAGAAAACGAGTCTCTCGCCACATGGGAACATGGCTTTTTTGAAAAAGCATATTCTGGTCGAGAAATCGTGTTTTAAGCAATAAAAACGACTCCCGGCCTTATTTGGTTCACATTTGTACTTTTGGTAAGCCAGCCCGTATTCATAACGCACTAAACCTTTTTATCGCGTTAAACGCCTTTTCTCGACGAGAAAAGCACAATTTCATCAAAAACAAACAAAACAAGAAAAATGAATCTATTCAACAAGTCTGCAACACGTCCTTAAGAGTTACATGATTTCACCCAATGTCAATGTGTAATTTCTCCAGTTCTGATCATTTTTTAGGTTTGTTGGTAGCTTGGTCAATGCCAAAACACAGTGAGATCTTTTTATGGCTTTAAACGCGTTTTCTCCTCGAGAGAAACATGATTTCACTAAAAACGTTATAGTTTAACCATGCCTGTTGTACATGTGTGCAAACACTCAGAGCCTTAAGATAGGGGTTTCACCAATGTGTTTTTTGGTGAGAAACCTTCTATTTCAAGGTTCTGTGCGTTTTCAGACAAGTACAATATGTATGTATAGTGTTTCTCATGAAATCCCTCCTTTTAATGCATTTTCTCACAGAAAACGAGTCTCTCGCCATGGGAACATGGCTTTTTTGAAAAAGCATATTCTCGTCGAGAAATCGTGTTTTAAACAATAAAAACGACTCCCGGCCTTATTTAGTTCACATTTGTACTTTTGGTAAGCTAACCCGTATTCATAACGCACTAAACCTTTTTATCGCGTTAAACGCCTTTTCTCGACGAGAAAAGCACAATTTCATCAAAAACAAACAAAACAAGAAAAATGAATCTATTCAACAAGTCTGCAACACGTCCTTAAGAGTTACGTGATTTCACCCAATGTCAATATGTAATTTCTCCAGTTCTGATCATTTTTTAGGTTGTTGGTAGCTTGGTCAATGCCAAAACACAGTGAGATCTTTTTATGGCTTTAAACGCGTTTTCTCCTCGAGAGAAACATGATTTCACTAAAAACGTTATAGTTTAAACATGCCTGTTTGTACATGTATGCAAACACTCAGAGCCTTAAGATAGGGGTTTCACCAATGTGTTTTTTGGTGAGAAACCTTCTATTTCAAGGTTCTGTGCGTTTTCAGACAAGTACAATATGTATTTATAGTGTTTCTCATGAAATCCCTCCTTTTAATGCATTTTCTCACAGAAAACGAGTCTCTCGCCATGGGAACATGGCTTTTTTGAAAAAGCATATTCTGGTCGAGAAATCGTATTTTAAGCAATAAAAACGACTCCCGGCCTTATTTAGTTCACATTTGTACTTTTGGTAAGCTAGCCCGTATTCATAACGCACTAAACCTTTTTATTGCGTTAAACGCCTTTTCTCGACGAGAAAAGCACAATTTCATCAAAAACAAACAAAACAAGAAAAATGAATCTATTCAACAAGTCTGCAACACGTCCTTAAGAGTTACGTGATTTCACCCAATGTCAATATGTAATTTCTCCAGTTCTGATCATTTTTTAGGTTTTTGGTAGCTTGGTCAATGCCAAAACACAGTGAGATCTTTTTATGGCTTTAAACGCGTTTTCTCCTCGAGAGAAACATGATTTCACTAAAAACGTTATAGTTTAAACATGCCTGTTTGTACATGTATGCAAACACTCAGAGCCTTAAGATAGGGGTTTCACCAATGTGTTTTTTGGTGAGAAACCTTCTATTTCAAGGTTCTGTGCGTTTTCAGACAAGTACAATATGTATTTATAGTGTTTCTCATGAAATCCCTCCTTTTAATGCATTTTCTCACAGAAAACGAGTCTCTCGCCACATGGGAACATGGCTTTTTTGAAAAAGCATATTCTGGTCGAGAAATCGTGTTTTAAGCAATAAAAACGACTCCCGGTCTTATTTGGTTCACATTTGTACTTTTGGTAAGCCAGCCCGTATTCATAACGCACTAAACCTTTTTATCGCGTTAAACGCCTTTTCTCGACGAGAAAAGCACAATTTCATCAAAAACAAACAAAACAAGAAAAATGAATCTATTCAACAAGTCTGCAACACGTCCTTAAGAGTTACATGATTTCACCCAATGTCAATGTGTAATTTCTCCAGTTCTGATCATTTTTTAGGTTTGTTGGTAGCTTGGTCAATGCCAAAACACAGTGAGATCTTTTTATGGCTTTAAACGCGTTTTCTCCTCGAGAGAAACATGATTTCACTAAAAACGTTATAGTTTAACCATGCCTGTTGTACATGTGTGCAAACACTCAGAGCCTTAAGATAGGGGTTTCACCAATGTGTTTTTTGGTGAGAAACCTTCTATTTCAAGGTTCTGTGCGTTTTCAGACAAGTACAATATGTATGTATAGTGTTTCTCATGAAATCCCTCCTTTTAATGCATTTTCTCACAGAAAACGAGTCTCGCCATGGGAACATGGCTTTTTTGAAAAAGCATATTCTGGTCGAGAAATCGTGTTTTAAGCAATAAAAACGACTCCCGGCCTTATTTAGTTCACATTTGTACTTTTGGTAAGCTAGCCCGTATTCATAACGCACTAAACCTTTTTATTGCGTTAAACGCCTTTTCTCGACGAGAAAAGCACAATTTCATCAAAAACAAACAAAACAAGAAAAATGAATCTATTCAACAAGTCTGCAACACGTCCTTAAGAGTTACGTGATTTCACCCAATGTCAATATGTAATTTCTCCAGTTCTGATCATTTTTTAGGTTTTTGGTAGCTTGGTCAATGCCAAAACACAGTGAGATCTTTTTATGGCTTTAAACGCGTTTTCTCCTCGAGAGAAACATGATTTCACTAAAAACGTTATAGTTTAAACATGCCTGTTTGTACATGTATGCAAACACTCAGAGCCTTAAGATAGGGGTTTCACCAATGTGTTTTTTGGTGAGAAACCTTCTATTTCAAGGTTCTGTGCGTTTTCAGACAAGTACAATATGTATTTATAGTGTTTCTCATGAAATCCCTCCTTTTAATGCATTTTCTCACAGAAAACGAGTCTCTCGCCACATGGGAACATGGCTTTTTTGAAAAAGCATATTCTGGTCGAGAAATCGTGTTTTAAGCAATAAAAACGACTCCCGGTCTTATTTGGTTCACATTTGTACTTTTGGTAAGCCAGCCCGTATTCATAACGCACTAAACCTTTTTAT
Source organism: Lampris incognitus (assembly GCF_029633865.1). Lineage (NCBI taxonomy): Eukaryota > Metazoa > Chordata > Actinopteri > Lampriformes > Lampridae > Lampris > Lampris incognitus. The sequence goes on along the minus strand of NW_026611592.1, from coordinate 127,351 downwards.
CGCGTTAAACGCCTTTTCTCGACGAGAAAAGCACAATTTCATCAAAAACAAACAAAACAAGAAAAATGAATCTATTCAACAAGTCTGCAACACGTCCTTAAGAGTTACATGATTTCACCCTATGTCAATGTGTAATTTCTCCAGTTCTGATCATTTTTTAGGTTTGTTGGTAGCTTGGTCAATGCCAAAACACAGTGAGATCTTTTTATGGCTTTAAACGCGTTTTCTCCTCGAGAGAAACATGATTTCACTAAAAACGTTATAGTTTAACCATGCCTGTTGTACATGTGTGCAAACACTCAGAGCCTTAAGATAGGGGTTTCACCAATGTGTTTTTTGGTGAGAAACCTTCTATTTCAAGGTTCTGTGCGTTTTCAGACAAGTACAATATGTATTTATAGTGTTTCTGATGAAATCCCTCCTTTTAATGCATTTTCTCACAGAAAACGAGTCTCTCGCCATGGGAACATGGCTTTTTTGAAAAAGCATATTCTGGTCGAGAAATCGTATTTTAAGCAATAAAAACGACTCCCGGCCTTATTTAGTTCACATTTGTACTTTTGGTAAGCTAGCCCGTATTCATAACGCACTAAACCTTTTTATCGCGTTAAACGCCTTTTCTCGACGAGAAAAGCACAATTTCATCAAAAACAAACAAAACAAGAAAAATGAATCTATTCAACAAGTCTGCAACACGTCCTTAAGAGTTACATGATTTCACCCAATGTCAATATGTAATTTCTCCAGTTCTGATCATTTTTTAGGTTGTTGGTAGCTTGGTCAATGCCAAAACACAGTGAGATCTTTTTATGGCTTTAAACGCGTTTTCTCCTCGAGAGAAACATGATTTCACTAAAAACGTTATAGTTTAAACATGCCTGTTGTACATGTGCTCAAACACTCAGAGCCTTAAGATAGGGGTTTCACCAATGTGTTTTTTGGTGAGAAACCTTCTATTTCAAGGTTCTGTGCGTTTTCCGACAAGTACAATATGTATTTATAGTGTTTCTGATGAAATCCCTCCTTTTAATGCATTTTCTCACAGAAAACGAGTCTCTCGCCATGGGAACATGGCTTTTTTGAAAAAGCATATTCTCGTCGAGAAATCGTGTTTTAAACAATAAAAACGACTCCCGGCCTTATTTAGTTCACATTTGTACTTTTGGTAAGCTAACCCGTATTCATAACGCACTAAACCTTTTTATCGCGTTAAACGCCTTTTCTCGACGAGAAAAGCACAATTTCATCAAAAACAAACAAAACAAGAAAAATGAATCTATTCAACAAGTCTGCAACACGTCCTTAAGAGTTACGTGATTTCACCCAATGTCAATATGTAATTTCTCCAGTTCTGATCATTTTTTAGGTTGTTGGTAGCTTGGTCAATGCCAAAACACAGTGAGATCTTTTTATGGCTTTAAACGCGTTTTCTCCTCGAGAGAAACATGATTTCACTAAAAACGTTATAGTTTAAACATGCCTGTTTGTACATGTATGCAAACACTCAGAGCCTTAAGATAGGGGTTTCACCAATGTGTTTTTTGGTGAGAAACCTTCTATTTCAAGGTTCTGTGCGTTTTCAGACAAGTACAATATGTATTTATAGTGTTTCTCATGAAATCCCTCCTTTTAATGCATTTTCTCACAGAAAACGAGTCTCTCGCCATGGGAACATGGCTTTTTTGAAAAAGCATATTCTGGTCGAGAAATCGTATTTTAAGCAATAAAAACGACTCCCGGCCTTATTTAGTTCACATTTGTACTTTTGGTAAGCTAGCCCGTATTCATAACGCACTAAACCTTTTTATTGCGTTAAACGCCTTTTCTCGACGAGAAAAGCACAATTTCATCAAAAACAAACAAAACAAGAAAAATGAATCTATTCAACAAGTCTGCAACACGTCCTTAAGAGTTACGTGATTTCACCCAATGTCAATATGTAATTTCTCCAGTTCTGATCATTTTTTAGGTTTTTGGTAGCTTGGTCAATGCCAAAACACAGTGAGATCTTTTTATGGCTTTAAACGCGTTTTCTCCTCGAGAGAAACATGATTTCACTAAAAACGTTATAGTTTAAACATGCCTGTTTGTACATGTATGCAAACACTCAGAGCCTTAAGATAGGGGTTTCACCAATGTGTTTTTTGGTGAGAAACCTTCTATTTCAAGGTTCTGTGCGTTTTCAGACAAGTACAATATGCATTTATAGTGTTTCTCATGAAATCCCTCCTTTTAATGCATTTTCTCACAGAAAACGAGTCTCTCGCCACATGGGAACATGGCTTTTTTGAAAAAGCATATTCTGGTCGAGAAATCGTGTTTTAAGCAATAAAAACGACTCCCGGCCTTATTTGGTTCACATTTGTACTTTTGGTAAGCCAGCCCGTATTCATAACGCACTAAACCTTTTTATCGCGTTAAACGCCTTTTCTCGACGAGAAAAGCACAATTTCATCAAAAACAAACAAAACAAGAAAAATGAATCTATTCAACAAGTCTGCAACACGTCCTTAAGAGTTACATGATTTCACCCAATGTCAATATGTAATTTCTCCAGTTCTGATCATTTTTTAGGTTGTTGGTAGCTTGGTCAATGCCAAAACACAGTGAGATCTTTTTATGGCTTTAAACGCGTTTTCTCCTCGAGAGAAACATGATTTCACTAAAAACGTTATAGTTTAAACATGCCTGTTTGTACATGTATGCAAACACTCAGAGCCTTAAGATAGGGGTTTCACCAATGTGTTTTTTGGTGAGAAACCTTCTATTTCAAGGTTCTGTGCGTTTTCAGACAAGTACAATATGTATTTATAGTGTTTCTCATGAAATCCCTCCTTTTAATGCATTTTCTCACAGAAAACGAGTCTCTCGCCATGGGAACATGGCTTTTTTGAAAAAGCATATTCTGGTCGAGAAATCGTATTTTAAGCAATAAAAACGACTCCCGGCCTTATTTAGTTCACATTTGTACTTTTGGTAAGCTAGCCCGTATTCATAACGCACTAAACCTTTTTATTGCGTTAAACGCCTTTTCTCGACGAGAAAAGCACAATTTCATCAAAAACAAACAAAACAAGAAAAATGAATCTATTCAACAAGTCTGCAACACGTCCTTAAGAGTTACGTGATTTCACCCAATGTCAATATGTAATTTCTCCAGTTCTGATCATTTTTTAGGTTTTTGGTAGCTTGGTCAATGCCAAAACACAGTGAGATCTTTTTATGGCTTTAAACGCGTTTTCTCCTCGAGAGAAACATGATTTCACTAAAAACGTTATAGTTTAAACATGCCTGTTTGTACATGTATGCAAACACTCAGAGCCTTAAGATAGGGGTTTCACCAATGTGTTTTTTGGTGAGAAACCTTCTATTTCAAGGTTCTGTGCGTTTTCAGACAAGTACAATATGTATTTATAGTGTTTCTCATGAAATCCCTCCTTTTAATGCATTTTCTCACAGAAAACGAGTCTCTCGCCACATGGGAACATGGCTTTTTTGAAAAAGCATATTCTGGTCGAGAAATCGTGTTTTAAGCAATAAAAACGACTCCCGGCCTTATTTGGTTCACATTTGTACTTTTGGTAAGCCAGCCCGTATTCATAACGCACTAAACCTTTTTATCGCGTTAAACGCCTTTTCTCGACGAGAAAAGCACAATTTCATCAAAAACAAACAAAACAAGAAAAATGAATCTATTCAACAAGTCTGCAACACGTCCTTAAGAGTTAAATGATTTCACCCAATGTCAATGTGTAATTTCTCCAGTTCTGATCATTTTTTAGGTTTGTTGGTAGCTTGGTCAATGCCAAAACACAGTGAGATCTTTTTATGGCTTTAAACGCGTTTTCTCCTCGAGAGAAACATGATTTCACTAAAAACGTTATAGTTTAACCATGCCTGTTGTACATGTGTGCAAACACTCAGAGCCTTAAGATAGGGGTTTCACCAATGTGTTTTTTGGTGAGAAACCTTCTATTTCAAGGTTCTGTGCGTTTTCAGACAAGTACAATATGTATGTATAGTGTTTCTCATGAAATCCCTCCTTTTAATGCATTTTCTCACAGAAAACGAGTCTCGCCATGGGAACATGGCTTTTTTGAAAAAGCATATTCTGGTCGAGAAATCGTGTTTTAAGCAATAAAAACGACTCCCGGCCTTATTTAGTTCACATTTGTACTTTTGGTAAGCTAGCCCGTATTCATAACGCACTAAACCTTTTTATTGCGTTAAACGCCTTTTCTCGACGAGAAAAGCACAATTTCATCAAAAACAAACAAAACAAGAAAAATGAATCTATTCAACAAGTCTGCAACACGTCCTTAAGAGTTACGTGATTTCACCCAATGTCAATATGTAATTTCTCCAGTTCTGATCATTTTTTAGGTTTTTGGTAGCTTGGTCAATGCCAAAACACAGTGAGATCTTTTTATGGCTTTAAACGCGTTTTCTCCTCGAGAGAAACATGATTTCACTAAAAACGTTATAGTTTAAACATGCCTGTTTGTACATGTATGCAAACACTCAGAGCCTTAAGATAGGGGTTTCACCAATGTGTTTTTTGGTGAGAAACCTTCTATTTCAAGGTTCTGTGCGTTTTCAGACAAGTACAATATGTATTTATAGTGTTTCTCATGAAATCCCTCCTTTTAATGCATTTTCTCACAGAAAACGAGTCTCTCGCCACATGGGAACATGGCTTTTTTGAAAAAGCATATTCTGGTCGAGAAATCGTGTTTTAAGCAATAAAAACGACTCCCGGTCTTATTTGGTTCACATTTGTACTTTTGGTAAGCCAGCCCGTATTCATAACGCACTAAACCTTTTTATCGCGTTAAACGCCTTTTCTCGACGAGAAAAGCACAATTTCATCAAAAACAAACAAAACAAGAAAAATGAATCTATTCAACAAGTCTGCAACACGTCCTTAAGAGTTACATGATTTCACCCAATGTCAATGTGTAATTTCTCCAGTTCTGATCATTTTTTAGGTTTGTTGGTAGCTTGGTCAATGCCAAAACACAGTGAGATCTTTTTATGGCTTTAAACGCGTTTTCTCCTCGAGAGAAACATGATTTCACTAAAAACGTTATAGTTTAACCATGCCTGTTGTACATGTGTGCAAACACTCAGAGCCTTAAGATAGGGGTTTCACCAATGTGTTTTTTGGTGAGAAACCTTCTATTTCAAGGTTCTGTGCGTTTTCAGACAAGTACAATATGTATGTATAGTGTTTCTCATGAAATCCCTCCTTTTAATGCATTTTCTCACAGAAAACGAGTCTCGCCATGGGAACATGGCTTTTTTGAAAAAGCATATTCTGGTCGAGAAATCGTGTTTTAAGCAATAAAAACGACTCCCGGCCTTATTTAGTTCACATTTGTACTTTTGGTAAGCTAGCCCGTACTCATAACGCACTAAACCTTTTTATTGCGTTAAACGCCTTTTCTCGACGAGAAAAGCACAATTTCATCAAAAACAAACAAAACAAGAAAAATGAATCTATTCAACAAGTCTGCAACACGTCCTTAAGAGTTACGTGATTTCACCCAATGTCAATATGTAATTTCTCCAGTTCTGATCATTTTTTAGGTTTTTGGTAGCTTGGTCAATGCCAAAACACAGTGAGATCTTTTTATGGCTTTAAACGCGTTTTCTCCTCGAGAGAAACATGATTTCACTAAAAACGTTATAGTTTAAACATGCCTGTTTGTACATGTGTGCAAACACTCAGAGCCTTAAGATAGGGGTTTCACCAATGTGTTTTTTGGTGAGAAACCTTCTATTTCAAGGTTCTGTGCGTTTTCAGACAAGTACAATATGTATTTATAGTGTTTCTCATGAAATCCCTCCTTTTAATGCATTTTCTCACAGAAAACGAGTCTCTCGCCACATGGGAACATGGCTTTTTTGAAAAAGCATATTCTGGTCGAGAAATCGTGTTTTAAGCAATAAAAACGACTCCCGGTCTTATTTGGTTCACATTTGTACTTTTGGTAAGCCAGCCCGTATTCATAACGCACTAAACCTTTTTATCGCGTTAAACGCCTTTTCTCGACGAGAAAAGCACAATTTCATCAAAAACAAACAAAACAAGAAAAATGAATCTATTCAACAAGTCTGCAACACGTCCTTAAGAGTTACATGATTTCACCCAATGTCAATGTGTAATTTCTCCAGTTCTGATCATTTTTTAGGTTTGTTGGTAGCTTGGTCAATGCCAAAACACAGTGAGATCTTTTTATGGCTTTAAACGCGTTTTCTCCTCGAGAGAAACATGATTTCACTAAAAACGTTATAGTTTAACCATGCCTGTTGTACATGTGTGCAAACACTCAGAGCCTTAAGATAGGGGTTTCCCCAATGTGTTTTTTGGTGAAAAACCTTCTATTTCAAGGTTCTGTGCGTTTTCAGACAAGTACAATATGTATTTATAGTGTTTCTGATGAAATCCCTCCTTTTAATGCATTTTCTCACAGAAAACGAGTCTCTCGCCATGGGAACATGGCTTTTTTGAAAAAGCATATTCTGGTCGAGAAATCGTGTTTTAAGCAATAAAAACGACTCCCGGCCTTATTTAGTTCACATTTGTACTTTTGGTAAGCTAGCCCGTATTCATAACGCACTAAACCTTTTTATCGCGTTAAACGCCTTTTCTCGACGAGAAAAGCACAATTTCATCAAAAACAAACAAAACAAGAAAAATGAATCTATTCAACAAGTCTGCAACACGTCCTTAAGAGTTACATGATTTCACCCAATGTCAATGTGTAATTTCTCCAGTTCTGATCATTTTTTAGGTTTGTTGGTAGCTTGGTCAATGCCAAAACACAGTGAGATCTTTTTATGGCTTTAAACGCGTTTTCTCCTCGAGAGAAACATGATTTCACTAAAAACGTTATAGTTTAAACATGCCTGTTTGTACATGTATGCAAACACTCAGAGCCTTAAGATAGGGGTTTCACCAATGTGTTTTTTGGTGAGAAACCTTCTATTTCAAGGTTCTGTGCGTTTTCAGACAAGTACAATATGTATTTATAGTGTTTCTCATGAAATCCCTCCTTTTAATGCATTTTCTCACAGAAAACGAGTCTCTCGCCACATGGGAACATGGCTTTTTTGAAAAAGCATATTCTGGTCGAGAAATCGTGTTTTAAGCAATAAAAACGACTCCCGGTCTTATTTGGTTCACATTTGTACTTTTGGTAAGCCAGCCCGTATTCATAACGCACTAAACCTTTTTATCGCGTTAAACGCCTTTTCTCGACGAGAAAAGCACAATTTCATCAAAAACAAACAAAACAAGAAAAATGAATCTATTCAACAAGTCTGCAACACGTCCTTAAGAGTTACATGATTTCACCCAATGTCAATGTGTAATTTCTCCAGTTCTGATCATTTTTTAGGTTTGTTGGTAGCTTGGTCAATGCCAAAACACAGTGAGATCTTTTTATGGCTTTAAACGCGTTTTCTCCTCGAGAGAAACATGATTTCACTAAAAACGTTATAGTTTAACCATGCCTGTTGTACATGTGTGCAAACACTCAGAGCCTTAAGATAGGGGTTTCACCAATGTGTTTTTTGGTGAGAAACCTTCTATTTCAAGGTTCTGTGCGTTTTCAGACAAGTACAATATGTATTTATAGTGTTTCTGATGAAATCCCTCCTTTTAATGCATTTTCTCACAGAAAACGAGTCTCTCGCCATGGGAACATGGCTTTTTTGAAAAAGCATATTCTGGTCGAGAAATCGTGTTTTAAGCAATAAAAACGACTCCCGGCCTTATTTAGTTCACATTTGTACTTTTGGTAAGCTTGCCCGTATTCATAACGCACTAAACCTTTTTATGGCGTTAAACGCCTTTTCTCGACGAGAAAAGCACAATTTCATCAAAAACAAACAAAACAAGAAAAATGAATCTATTCAACAAGTCTGCAACACGTCCTTAAGAGTTACATGATTTCACCCAATGTCAATGTGTAATTTCTCCAGTTCTGATCATTTTTTAGGTTTGTTGGTAGCTTGGTCAATGCCAAAACACAGTGAGATCTTTTTATGGCTTTAAACGCGTTTTCTCCTCGAGAGAAACATGATTTCACTAAAAACGTTATAGTTTAAACATGCCTGTTGTACATGTGCTCAAACACTCAGAGCCTTAAGATAGGGGTTTCACCAATGTGTTTTTTGGTGAGAAACCTTCTATTTCAAGGTTCTGTGCGTTTTCCGACAAGTACAATATGTATTTATAGTGTTTCTGATGAAATCCCTCCTTTTAATGCATTTTCTCACAGAAAACGAGTCTCTCGCCATGGGAACATGGCTTTTTTGAAAAAGCATATTCTCGTCGAGAAATCGTGTTTTAAACAATAAAAACGACTCCCGGCCTTATTTAGTTCACATTTGTACTTTTGGTAAGCTAGCCCGTATTCATAACGCACTAAACCTTTTTATCGCGTTAAAAGCCTTTTCTCGACGAGAAAAGCAATTTCATCAAAAACAAACAAAACAAGAAAAATGAATCTATTCAACAAGTCTGCAACACGTCCTTAAGAGTTACGTGATTTCACCCAATGTCAATATGTAATTTCTCCAGTTCTGATCATTTTTTAGGTTGTTGGTAGCTTGGTCCAATGCCAAAACACAGTGAGATCTTTTTATGGCTTTAAACGCGTTTTCTCCTCGAGAGAAACATGATTTCACTAAAAACGTTATAGTTTAACCATGCCTGTTGTACATGTGTGCAAACACTCAGAGCCTTAAGATAGGGGTTTCACCAATGTGTTTTTTGGTGAAAAACCTTCTATTTCAAGGTTCTGTGCGTTTTCAGACAAGTACAATATGTATTTATAGTGTTTCTGATGAAATCCCTCCTTTTAATGCATTTTCTCACAGAAAACGAGTCTCTCGCCATGGGAACATGGCTTTTTTGAAAAAGCATATTCTGGTCGAGAAATCGTGTTTTAAGCAATAAAAACGACTCCCGGCCTTATTTAGTTCACATTTGTACTTTTGGTAAGCTAGCCCGTATTCATAACGCACTAAACCTTTTTACGGCGTTAAACGCCTTTTCTCGACGAGAAAAGCACAATTTCATCAAAAACAAACAAAACAAGAAAAATGAATCTATTCAACAAGTCTGCAACACGTCCTTAAGAGTTACATGATTTCACCCAATGTCAATGTGTAATTTCTCCAGTTCTGATCATTTTTTAGGTTTGTTGGTAGCTTGGTCAATGCCAAAACACAGTGAGATCTTTTTATGGCTTTAAACGCGTTTTCTCCTCGAGAGAAACATGATTAGCCCTAAAAACGTTATAGTTTAACCATGCCTGCTGTACATGTGTGCAAACACTCAGAGCCTTAAGATAGGGGTTTCACCAATGTGTTTTTTGGTGAGAAACCTTCTATTTCAAGGTTCTGTGCGTTTTCAGACAAGTACAATATGTATTTATAGTGTTTCTGATGAAATCCCTCCTTTTAATGCATTTTCTCACAGAAAACGAGTCTCTCGCCATGGGAACATGGCTTTTTTGAAAAAGCATATTCTCGTCGAGAAATCGTGTCTTAAACAATAAAAACGACTCCCGGCCTTATTTAGTTCACATTTGTACTTTTGGTAAGCTAGCCCGTATTCATAACGCACTAAACCTTTTTATCGCGTTAAACGCCTTTTCTCGACGAGAAAAGCAATTTCATCAAAAACAAACAAAACAAGAAAAATGAATCTATTCAACAAGTCTGCAACACGTCCTTAAGAGTTACATGATTTCACCCAATGTCAATATGTAATTTCTCCAGTTCTGATCATTTTTTAGGTTGTTGGTAGCTTGGTCAATGCCAAAACACAGTGAGATCTTTTTATGGCTTTAAACGCGTTTTCTCCTCGAGAGAAACATGATTTCACTAAAAACGTTATAGTTTAAACATGCCTGTTGTACATGTGCTCAAACACTCAGAGCCTTAAGATAGGGGTTTCACCAATGTGTTTTTTGGTGAGAAACCTTTTTCAAGGTTCTGTGCGTTTTCCGACAAGTACAATATGTATTTATAGTGTTTCTGATGAAATCCCTCCTTTTAATGCATTTTCTCACAGAAAACGAGTCTCTCGCCATGGGAACATGGCTTTTTTGAAAAAGCATATTCTCGTCGAGAAATCGTGTTTTAAACAATAAAAACGACTCCCGGCCTTATTTAGTTCACATTTGTACTTTTGGTAAGCTAGCCCGTATTCATAACGCACTAAACCTTTTTATCGCGTTAAAAGCCTTTTCTCGACGAGAAAAGCAATTTCATCAAAAACAAACAAAACAAGAAAAATGAATCTATTCAACAAGTCTGCAACACGTCCTTAAGAGTTACGTGATTTCACCCAATGTCAATATGTAATTTCTCCAGTTCTGATCATTTTTTAGGTTGTTGGTAGCTTGGTCCAATGCCAAAACACAGTGAGATCTTTTTATGGCTTTAAACGCGTTTTCTCCTCGAGAGAAACATGATTTCACTAAAAACGTTATAGTTTAAACATGCCTGTTTGTACATGTGTGCAAACACTCAGAGCCTTAAGATAGGGGTTTCACCAATGTGTTTTTTGGTGAGAAACCTTCTATTTCAAGGTTCTGTGCGTTTTCAGACAAGTACAATATGTATGTATAGTGTTTCTCATGAAATCCCTCCTTTTAATGCATTTTCTCACAGAAAACGAGTCTCGCCATGGGAACATGGCTTTTTTGAAAAAGCATATTCTGGTCGAGAAATCGTGTTTTAAGCAATAAAAACGACTCCCGGCCTTATTTAGTTCACATTTGTACTTTTGGTAAGCTAGCCCGTATTCATAACGCACTAAACCTTTTTATTGCGTTAAACGCCTTTTCTCGACGAGAAAAGCACAATTTCATCAAAAACAAACAAAACAAGAAAAATGAATCTATTCAACAAGTCTGCAACACGTCCTTAAGAGTTACGTGATTTCACCCAATGTCAATATGTAATTTCTCCAGTTCTGATCATTTTTTAGGTTGTTGGTAGCTTGGTCAATGCCAAAACACAGTGAGATCTTTTTATGGCTTTAAACGCGTTTTCTCCTCGAGAGAAACATGATTTCACTAAAAACGTTATAGTTTAAACATGCCTGTTTGTACATGTATGCAAACACTCAGAGCCTTAAGATAGGGGTTTCACCAATGTGTTTTTTGATGAGAAACCTTCTATTTCAAGGTTCTGTGCGTTTTCAGACAAGTACAATATGTATTTATAGTGTTTCTGATGAAATCCCTCCTTTTAATGCATTTTCTCACAGAAAACGAGTCTCTCGCCACATGGGAACATGGCTTTTTTGAAAAAGCATATTCTGGTCGAGAAATCGTGTTTTAAGCAATAAAAACGACTCCCGGCCTTATTTGGTTCACATTTGTACTTTTGGTAAGCCAGCCCGTATTCATAACGCACTAAACCTTTTTATCGCGTTAAACGCCTTTTCTCGACGAGAAAAGCACAATTTCATCAAAAACAAACAAAACAAGAAAAATGAATCTATTCAACAAGTCTGCAACACGTCCTTAAGAGTTACATGATTTCACCCAATGTCAATGTGTAATTTCTCCAGTTCTGATCATTTTTTAGGTTTGTTGGTAGCTTGGTCAATGCCAAAACACAGTGAGATCTTTTTATGGCTTTAAACGCGTTTTCTCCTCGAGAGAAACATGATTAGCCCTAAAAACGTTATAGTTGAAACATGCCTGCTGTACATGTGTGCAAACACTCAGAGCCTTAAGATAGGGGTTTCACCAATGTGTTTTTTGGTGAGAAACCTTCTATTTCAAGGTTCTGTGCGTTTTCAGACAAGTACAATATGTATTTATAGTGTTTCTGATGAAATCCCTCCTTTTAATGCATTTTCTCACAGAAAACGAGTCTCTCGCCATGGGAACATGGCTTTTTTAAAAAAGCATATTCTCGTCGAGAAATCGTGTCTTAAACAATAAAAACGACTCCCGGCCTTATTTAGTTCACATTTGTACTTTTGGTAAGCTAGCCCGTATTCATAACGCACTAAACCTTTTTATCGCGTTAAACGCCTTTTCTCGACGAGAAAAGCAATTTCATCAAAAACAAACAAAACAAGAAAAATGAATCTATTCAACAAGTCTGCAACACGTCCTTAAGAGTTACGTGATTTCACCCAATGTCAATATGTAATTTCTCCAGTTCTGATCATTTTTTAGGTTGTTGGTAGCTTGGTCCAATGCCAAAACACAGTGAGATCTTTTTATGGCTTTAAACGCGTTTTCTCCTCGAGAGAAACATGATTTCACTAAAAACGTTATAGTTTAAACATGCCTGTTTGTACATGTGTGCAAACACTCAGAGCCTTAAGATAGGGGTTTCACCAATGTGTTTTTTGGTGAGAAACCTTCTATTTCAAGGTTCTGTGCGTTTTCAGACAAGTACAATATGTATGTATAGTGTTTCTCATGAAATCCCTCCTTTTAATGCATTTTCTCACAGAAAACGAGTCTCTCGCCATGGGAACATGGCTTTTTTGAAAAAGCATATTCTGGTCGAGAAATCGTGTTTTAAGCAATAAAAACGACTCCCGGCCTTATTTAGTTCACATTTGTACTTTTGGTAAGCTAGCCCGTATTCATAACGCACTAAACCTTTTTATCGCGTTAAACGCCTTTTCTCGACGAGAAAAGCAATTTCATCAAAAACAAACAAAACAAGAAAAATGAATCTATTCAACAAGTCTGCAACACGTCCTTAAGAGTTACGTGATTTCACCCAATGTCAATATGTAATTTCTCCAGTTCTGATCATTTTTTAGGTTGTTGGTAGCTTGGTCCAATGCCAAAACACAGTGAGATCTTTTTATGGCTTTAAACGCGTTTTCTCCTCGAGAGAAACATGATTTCACTAAAAACGTTATAGTTTAAACATGCTTGTTTGTACATGTGTGCAAACACTCAGAGCCTTAAGATAGGGGTTTCACCAATGTGTTTTTTGGTGAGAAACCTTCTATTTCAAGGTTCTGTGCGTTTTCAGACAAGTACAATATGTATGTATAGTGTTTCTCATGAAATCCCTCCTTTTAATGCATTTTCTCACAGAAAACGAGTCTCGCCATGGGAACATGGCTTTTTTGAAAAAGCATATTCTGGTCGAGAAATCGTGTTTTAAGCAATAAAAACGACTCCCGGCCTTATTTAGTTCACATTTGTACTTTTGGTAAGCTAGCCCGTATTCATAACGCACTAAACCTTTTTATCGCGTTAAACGCCTTTTCTCGACGAGAAAAGCACAATTTCATCAAAAACAAACAAAACAAGAAAAATGAATCTATTCAACAAGTCTGCAACACGTCCTTAAGAGTTACGTGATTTCACCCAATGTCAATATGTAATTTCTCCAGTTCTGATCATTTTTTAGGTTGTTGGTAGCTTGGTCAATGCCAAAACACAGTGAGATCTTTTTATGGCTTTAAACGCGTTTTCTCCTCGAGAGAAACATGATTTCACTAAAAACGTTATAGTTTAAACATGCCTGTTTGTACATGTGTGCAAACACTCAGAGCCTTAAGATAGGGGTTTCACCAATGTGTTTTTTGGTGAGAAACCTTCTATTTCAAGGTTCTGTGCGTTTTCAGACAAGTACAATATGTATGTATAGTGTTTCTCATGAAATCCCTCCTTTTAATGCATTTTCTCACAGAAAACGAGTCTCTCGCCATGGGAACATGGCTTTTTTGAAAAAGCATATTCTGGTCGAGAAATCGTGTTTTAAGCAATAAAAACGACTCCCGGCCTTATTTAGTTCACATTTGTACTTTTGGTAAGCTAGCCCGTATTCATAACGCACTAAACCTTTTTATCGCGTTAAACGCCTTTTCTCGACGAGAAAAGCAATTTCATCAAAAACAAACAAAACAAGAAAAATGAATCTATTCAACAAGTCTGCAACACGTCCTTAAGAGTTACGTGATTTCACCCAATGTCAATATGTAATTTCTCCAGTTCTGATCATTTTTTAGGTTGTTGGTAGCTTGGTCCAATGCCAAAACACAGTGAGATCTTTTTACGGCTTTAAACGCGTTTTCTCCTCGAGAGAAACATGATTTCACTAAAAACGTTATAGTTTAAACATGCCTGTTTGTACATGTGTGCAAACACTCAGAGCCTTAAGATAGGGGTTTCACCAATGTGTTTTTTGGTGAGAAACCTTCTATTTCAAGGTTCTGTGCGTTTTCAGACAAGTACAATATGTATGTATAGTGTTTCTCATGAAATCCCTCCTTTTAATGCATTTTCTCACAGAAAACGAGTCTCGCCATGGGAACATGGCTTTTTTGAAAAAGCATATTCTGGTCGAGAAATCGTGTTTTAAGCAATAAAAACGACTCCCGGCCTTATTTAGTTCACATTTGTACTTTTGGTAAGCTAGCCCGTATTCATAACGCACTAAACCTTTTTATCGCGTTAAACGCCTTTTCTCGACGAGAAAAGCACAATTTCATCAAAAACAAACAAAACAAGAAAAATGAATCTATTCAACAAGTCTGCAACACGTCCTTAAGAGTTACATGATTTCACCCAATGTCAATATGTAATTTCTCCAGTTCTGATCATTTTTTAGGTTGTTGGTAGCTTGGTCAATGCCAAAACACAGTGAGATCTTTTTATGGCTTTAAACGCGTTTTCTCCTCGAGAGAAACATGATTTCACTAAAAACGTTATAGTTTAAACATGCCTGTTGTACATGTGCTCAAACACTCAGAGCCTTAAGATAGGGGTTTCACCAATGTGTTTTTTGGTGAGAAACCTTCTATTTCAAGGTTCTGTGCGTTTTCCGACAAGTACAATATGTATTTATAGTGTTTCTGATGAAATCCCTCCTTTTAATGCATTTTCTCACAGAAAACGAGTCTCTCGCCATGGGAACATGGCTTTTTTGAAAAAGCATATTCTGGTCGAGAAATCGTGTTTTAAACAATAAAAACGACTCCCGGCCTTATTTAGTTCACATTTGTACTTTTAGTAAGCTAGCCCGTATTCATAACGCACTAAACCTTTTTATCGCGTTAAAAGCCTTTTCTCGACGAGAAAAGCAATTTCATCAAAAACAAACAAAACAAGAAAAATGAATCTATTCAACAAGTCTGCAACACGTCCTTAAGAGTTACGTGATTTCACCCAATGTCAATATGTAATTTCTCCAGTTCTGATCATTTTTTAGGTTGTTGGTAGCTTGGTCCAATGCCAAAACACAGTGAGATCTTTTTATGGCTTTAAACGCGTTTTCTCCTCGAGAGAAACATGATTTCACTAAAAACGTTATAGTTTAAACATGCCTGTTTGTACATGTGTGCAAACACTCAGAGCCTTAAGATAGGGGTTTCACCAATGTGTTTTTTGGTGAGAAACCTTCTATTTCAAGGTTCTGTGCGTTTTCAGACAAGTACAATATGTATGTATAGTGTTTCTCATGAAATCCCTCCTTTTAATGCATTTTCTCACAGAAAACGAGTCTCGCCATGGGAACATGGCTTTTTTGAAAAAGCATATTCTGGTCGAGAAATCGTGTTTTAAGCAATAAAAACGACTCCCGGCCTTATTTAGTTCACATTTGTACTTTTGGTAAGCTAGCCCGTATTCATAACGCACTAAACCTTTTTATCGCGTTAAACGCCTTTTCTCGACGAGAAAAGCACAATTTCATCAAAAACAAACAAAACAAGAAAAATGAATCTATTCAACAAGTCTGCAACACGTCCTTAAGAGTTACGTGATTTCACCCAATGTCAATATGTAATTTCTCCAGTTCTGATCATTTTTTAGGTTGTTGGTAGCTTGGTCAATGCCAAAACACAGTGAGATCTTTTTATGGCTTTAAACGCGTTTTCTCCTCGAGAGAAACATGATTTCACTAAAAACGTTATAGTTTAAACATGCCTGTTTGTACATGTGTGCAAACACTCAGAGCCTTAAGATAGGGGTTTCACCAATGTGTTTTTTGGTGAGAAACCTTCTATTTCAAGGTTCTGTGCGTTTTCAGACAAGTACAATATGTATGTATAGTGTTTCTCATGAAATCCCTCCTTTTAATGCATTTTCTCACAGAAAACGAGTCTCTCGCCATGGGAACATGGCTTTTTTGAAAAAGCATATTCTGGTCGAGAAATCGTGTTTTAAGCAATAAAAACGACTCCCGGCCTTATTTAGTTCACATTTGTACTTTTGGTAAGCTAGCCCGTATTCATAACGCACTAAACCTTTTTATCGCGTTAAACGCCTTTTCTCGACGAGAAAAGCAATTTCATCAAAAACAAACAAAACAAGAAAAATGAATCTATTCAACAAGTCTGCAACACGTCCTTAAGAGTTACGTGATTTCACCCAATGTCAATATGTAATTTCTCCAGTTCTGATCATTTTTTAGGTTGTTGGTAGCTTGGTCCAATGCCAAAACACAGTGAGATCTTTTTACGGCTTTAAACGCGTTTTCTCCTCGAGAGAAACATGATTTCACTAAAAACGTTATAGTTTAAACATGCCTGTTTGTACATGTGTGCAAACACTCAGAGCCTTAAGATAGGGGTTTCACCAATGTGTTTTTTGGTGAGAAACCTTCTATTTCAAGGTTCTGTGCGTTTTCAGACAAGTACAATATGTATGTATAGTGTTTCTCATGAAATCCCTCCTTTTAATGCATTTTCTCACAGAAAACGAGTCTCGCCATGGGAACATGGCTTTTTTGAAAAAGCATATTCTGGTCGAGAAATCGTGTTTTAAGCAATAAAAACGACTCCCGGCCTTATTTAGTTCACATTTGTACTTTTGGTAAGCTAGCCCGTATTCATAACGCACTAAACCTTTTTATCGCGTTAAACGCCTTTTCTCGACGAGAAAAGCACAATTTCATCAAAAACAAACAAAACAAGAAAAATGAATCTATTCAACAAGTCTGCAACACGTCCTTAAGAGTTACATGATTTCACCCAATGTCAATATGTAATTTCTCCAGTTCTGATCATTTTTTAGGTTGTTGGTAGCTTGGTCAATGCCAAAACACAGTGAGATCTTTTTATGGCTTTAAACGCGTTTTCTCCTCGAGAGAAACATGATTTCACTAAAAACGTTATAGTTTAAACATGCCTGTTGTACATGTGCTCAAACACTCAGAGCCTAAAGATAGGGGTTTCACCAATGTGTTTTTTGGTGAGAAACCTTCTATTTCAAGGTTCTGTGCGTTTTCCGACAAGTACAATATGTATTTATAGTGTTTCTGATGAAATCCCTCCTTTTAATGCATTTTCTCACAGAAAACGAGTCTCTCGCCATGGGAACATGGCTTTTTTGAAAAAGCATATTCTCGTCGAGAAATCGTGTTTTAAACAATAAAAACGACTCCCGGCCTTATTTAGTTCACATTTGTACTTTTGGTAAGCTAGCCCGTATTCATAACGCACTAAACCTTTTTATCGCGTTAAAAGCCTTTTCTCGACGAGAAAAGCAATTTCATCAAAAACAAACAAAACAAGAAAAATGAATCTATTCAACAAGTCTGCAACACGTCCTTAAGAGTTACGTGATTTCACCCAATGTCAATATGTAATTTCTCCAGTTCTGATCATTTTTTAGGTTGTTGGTAGCTTGGTCCAATGCCAAAACACAGTGAGATCTTTTTATGGCTTTAAACGCGTTTTCTCCTCGAGAGAAACATGATTTCACTAAAAACGTTATAGTTTAAACATGCCTGTTTGTACATGTGTGCAAACACTCAGAGCCTTAAGATAGGGGTTTCACCAATGTGTTTTTTGGTGAGAAACCTTCTATTTCAAGGTTCTGTGCGTTTTCAGACAAGTACAATATGTATGTATAGTGTTTCTCATGAAATCCCTCCTTTTAATGCATTTTCTCACAGAAAACGAGTCTCGCCATGGGAACATGGCTTTTTTGAAAAAGCATATTCTGGTCGAGAAATCGTATTTTAAGCAATAAAAACGACTCCCGGCCTTATTTAGTTCACATTTGTACTTTTGGTAAGCTAGCCCGTATTCATAACGCACTAAACCTTTTTATTGCGTTAAACGCCTTTTCTCGACGAGAAAAGCACAATTTCATCAAAAACAAACAAAACAAGAAAAATGAATCTATTCAACAAGTCTGCAACACGTCCTTAAGAGTTACGTGATTTCACCCAATGTCAATATGTAATTTCTCCAGTTCTGATCATTTTTTAGGTTGTTGGTAGCTTGGTCAATGCCAAAACACAGTGAGATCTTTTTATGGCTTTAAACGCGTTTTCTCCTCGAGAGAAACATGATTTCACTAAAAACGTTATAGTTTAAACATGCCTGTTTGTACATGTATGCAAACACTCAGAGCCTTAAGATAGGGGTTTCACCAATGTGTTTTTTGATGAGAAACCTTCTATTTCAAGGTTCTGTGCGTTTTCAGACAAGTACAATATGTATTTATAGTGTTTCTGATGAAATCCCTCCTTTTAATGCATTTTCTCACAGAAAACGAGTCTCTCGCCACATGGGAACATGGCTTTTTTGAAAAAGCATATTCTGGTCGAGAAATCGTGTTTTAAGCAATAAAAACGACTCCCGGCCTTATTTGGTTCACATTTGTACTTTTGGTAAGCCAGCCCGTATTCATAACGCACTAAACCTTTTTATCGCGTTAAACGCCTTTTCTCGACGAGAAAAGCACAATTTCATCAAAAACAAACAAAACAAGAAAAATGAATCTATTCAACAAGTCTGCAACACGTCCTTAAGAGTTACATGATTTCACCCAATGTCAATGTGTAATTTCTCCAGTTCTGATCATTTTTTAGGTTTGTTGGTAGCTTGGTCAATGCCAAAACACAGTGAGATCTTTTTATGGCTTTAAACGCGTTTTCTCCTCGAGAGAAACATGATTTCACTAAAAACGTTATAGTTTAACCATGCCTGTTGTACATGTGTGCAAACACTCAGAGCCTTAAGATAGGGGTTTCACCAATGTGTTTTTTGGTGAAAAACCTTCTATTTCAAGGTTCTGTGCGTTTTCAGACAAGTACAATATGTATTTATAGTGTTTCTGATGAAATCCCTCCTTTTAATGCATTTTCTCACAGAAAACGAGTCTCTCGCCATGGGAACATGGCTTTTTTGAAAAAGCATATTCTGGTCGAGAAATCGTGTTTTAAGCAATAAAAACGACTCCCGGCCTTATTTAGTTCACATTTGTACTTTTGGTAAGCTAGCCCGTATTCATAACGCACTAAACCTTTTTATCGCGTTAAACGCCTTTTCTCGACGAGAAAAGCACAATTTCATCAAAAACAAACAAAACAAGAAAAATGAATCTATTCAACAAGTCTGCAACACGTCCTTAAGAGTTACATGATTTCACCCAATGTCAATGTGTAATTTCTCCAGTTCTGATCATTTTTTAGGTTTGTTGGTAGCTTGGTCAATGCCAAAACACAGTGAGATCTTTTTATGGCTTTAAACGCGTTTTCTCCTCGAGAGAAACATGATTAGCCCTAAAAACGTTATAGTTTAACCATGCCTGCTGTACATGTGTGCAAACACTCAGAGCCTTAAGATAGGGGTTTCACCAATGTGTTTTTTGGTGAGAAACCTTCTATTTCAAGGTTCTGTGCGTTTTCAGACAAGTACAATATGTATTTATAGTGTTTCTGATGAAATCCCTCCTTTTAATGCATTTTCCCACAGAAAACGAGTCTCTCGCCATGGGAACATGGCTTTTTTAAAAAAGCATATTCTCGTCGAGAAATCGTGTCTTAAACAATAAAAACGACTCCCGGCCTTATTTAGTTCACATTTGTACTTTTGGTAAGCTAGCCCGTATTCATAACGCACTAAACCTTTTTATCGCGTTAAACGCCTTTTCTCGACGAGAAAAGCAATTTCATCAAAAACAAACAAAACAAGAAAAATGAATCTATTCAACAAGTCTGCAACACGTCCTTAAGAGTTACGTGATTTCACCCAATGTCAATATGTAATTTCTCCAGTTCTGATCATTTTTTAGGTTGTTGGTAGCTTGGTCCAATGCCAAAACACAGTGAGATCTTTTTATGGCTTTAAACGCGTTTTCTCCTCGAGAGAAACATGATTTCACTAAAAACGTTATAGTTTAAACATGCCTGTTTGTACATGTGTGCAAACACTCAGAGCCTTAAGATAGGGGTTTCACCAATGTGTTTTTTGGTGAGAAACCTTCTATTTCAAGGTTCTGTGCGTTTTCAGACAAGTACAATATGTATGTATAGTGTTTCTCATGAAATCCCTCCTTTTAATGCATTTTCTCACAGAAAACGAGTCTCTCGCCATGGGAACATGGCTTTTTTGAAAAAGCATATTCTGGTCGAGAAATCGTGTTTTAAGCAATAAAAACGACTCCCGGCCTTATTTAGTTCACATTTGTACTTTTGGTAAGCTAGCCCGTATTCATAACGCACTAAACCTTTTTATCGCGTTAAACGCCTTTTCTCGACGAGAAAAGCAATTTCATCAAAAACAAACAAAACAAGAAAAATGAATCTATTCAACAAGTCTGCAACACGTCCTTAAGAGTTACGTGATTTCACCCAATGTCAATATGTAATTTCTCCAGTTCTGATCATTTTTTAGGTTGTTGGTAGCTTGGTCCAATGCCAAAACACAGTGAGATCTTTTTATGGCTTTAAACGCGTTTTCTCCTCGAGAGAAACATGATTTCACTAAAAACGTTATAGTTTAAACATGCCTGTTTGTACATGTGTGCAAACACTCAGAGCCTTAAGATAGGGGTTTCACCAATGTGTTTTTTGGTGAGAAACCTTCTATTTCAAGGTTCTGTGCGTTTTCAGACAAGTACAATATGTATGTATAGTGTTTCTCATGAAATCCCTCCTTTTAATGCATTTTCTCACAGAAAACGAGTCTCGCCATGGGAACATGGCTTTTTTGAAAAAGCATATTCTGGTCGAGAAATCGTGTTTTAAGCAATAAAAACGACTCCCGGCCTTATTTAGTTCACATTTGTACTTTTGGTAAGCTAGCCCGTATTCATAACGCACTAAACCTTTTTATCGCGTTAAACGCCTTTTCTCGACGAGAAAAGCACAATTTCATCAAAAACAAACAAAACAAGAAAAATGAATCTATTCAACAAGTCTGCAACACGTCCTTAAGAGTTACGTGATTTCACCCAATGTCAATATGTAATTTCTCCAGTTCTGATCATTTTTTAGGTTGTTGGTAGCTTGGTCAATGCCAAAACACAGTGAGATCTTTTTATGGCTTTAAACGCGTTTTCTCCTCGAGAGAAACATGATTTCACTAAAAACGTTATAGTTTAAACATGCCTGTTTGTACATGTGTGCAAACACTCAGAGCCTTAAGATAGGGGTTTCACCAATGTGTTTTTTGGTGAGAAACCTTCTATTTCAAGGTTCTGTGCGTTTTCAGACAAGTACAATATGTATGTATAGTGTTTCTCATGAAATCCCTCCTTTTAATGCATTTTCTCACAGAAAACGAGTCTCCCGCCATGGGAACATGGCTTTTTTGAAAAAGCATATTCTGGTCGAGAAATCGTGTTTTAAGCAATAAAAACGACTCCCGGCCTTATTTAGTTCATATTTGTACTTTTGGTAAGCTAGCCCGTATTCATAACGCACTAAACCTTTTTATCGCGTTAAACGCCTTTTCTCGACGAGAAAAGCAATTTCATCAAAAACAAACAAAACAAGAAAAATGAATCTATTCAACAAGTCTGCAACACGTCCTTAAGAGTTACGTGATTTCACCCAATGTCAATATGTAATTTCTCCAGTTCTGATCATTTTTTAGGTTGTT
Source organism: Lampris incognitus (assembly GCF_029633865.1). NCBI lineage: Eukaryota > Metazoa > Chordata > Actinopteri > Lampriformes > Lampridae > Lampris > Lampris incognitus. The sequence goes on along the minus strand of NW_026611592.1, from coordinate 105,498 downwards.
GGTAGCTTGGTCCAATGCCAAAACACAGTGAGATCTTTTTACGGCTTTAAACGCGTTTTCTCCTCGAGAGAAACATGATTTCACTAAAAACGTTATAGTTTAAACATGCCTGTTTGTACATGTGTGCAAACACTCAGAGCCTTAAGATAGGGGTTTCACCAATGTGTTTTTTGGTGAGAAACCTTCTATTTCAAGGTTCTGTGCGTTTTCAGACAAGTACAATATGTATTTATAGTGTTTCTCATGAAATCCCTCCTTTTAATGCATTTTCTCACAGAAAACGAGTCTCTCGCCATGGGAACATGGCTTTTTTGAAAAAGCATATTCTGGTCGAGAAATCGTGTTTTAAGCAATAAAAACGACTCCCGGCCTTATTTAGTTCACATTTGTACTTTTGGTAAGCTAGCCCGTATTCATAACCCACTAAACCTTTTTATCGCGTTAAACGCCTTTTCTCGACGAGAAAAGCACAATTTCATCAAAAACAAACAAAACAAGAAAAATGAATCTATTCAACAAGTCTGCAACACGTCCTTAAGAGTTACGTGATTTCACCCAATGTCAATATGTAATTTCTCCAGTTCTGATCATTTTTTAGGTTGTTGGTAGCTTGGTCCAATGCCAAAACACAGTGAGATCTTTTTATGGCTTTAAACGCGTTTTCTCCTCGAGAGAAACATGATTTCACTAAAAACGTTATAGTTTAAACATGCCTGTTTGTACATGTGTGCAAACACTCAGAGCCTTAAGATAGGGGTTTCACCAATGTGTTTTTTGGTGAGAAACCTTCTATTTCAAGGTTCTGTGCGTTTTCAGACAAGTACAATATGTATGTATAGTGTTTCTCATGAAATCCCTCCTTTTAATGCATTTTCTCACAGAAAACGAGTCTCGCCATGGGAACATGGCTTTTTTGAAAAAGCATATTCTGGTCGAGAAATCGTGTTTTAAGCAATAAAAACGACTCCCGGCCTTATTTAGTTCACATTTGTACTTTTGGTAAGCTAGCCCGTATTCATAACGCACTAAACCTTTTTATCGCGTTAAACGCCTTTTCTCGACGAGAAAAGCACAATTTCATCAAAAACAAACAAAACAAGAAAAATGAATCTATTCAACAAGTCTGCAACACGTCCTTAAGAGTTACGTGATTTCACCCAATGTCAATATGTAATTTCTCCAGTTCTGATCATTTTTTAGGTTGTTGGTAGCTTGGTCCAATGCCAAAACACAGTGAGATCTTTTTATGGCTTTAAACGCGTTTTCTCCTCGAGAGAAACATGATTTCACTAAAAACGTTATAGTTTAACCATGCCTGTTGTACATGTGTGCAAACACTCAGAGCCTTAAGATAGGGGTTTCACCAATGTGTTTTTTGGTGAAAAACCTTCTATTTCAAGGTTCTGTGCGTTTTCAGACAAGTACAATATGTATTTATAGTGTTTCTGATGAAATCCCTCCTTTTAATGCATTTTCTCACAGAAAACGAGTCTCTCGCCATGGGAACATGGCTTTTTTGAAAAAGCATATTCTGGTCGAGAAATCGTGTTTTAAGCAATAAAAACGACTCCCGGCCTTATTTAGTTCACATTTGTACTTTTGGTAAGCTAGCCCGTATTCATAACGCACTAAACCTTTTTACGGCGTTAAACGCCTTTTCTCGACGAGAAAAGCACAATTTCATCAAAAACAAACAAAACAAGAAAAATGAATCTATTCAACAAGTCTGCAACACGTCCTTAAGAGTTACATGATTTCACCCAATGTCAATGTGTAATTTCTCCAGTTCTGATCATTTTTTAGGTTTGTTGGTAGCTTGGTCAATGCCAAAACACAGTGAGATCTTTTTATGGCTTTAAACGCGTTTTCTCCTCGAGAGAAACATGATTAGCCCTAAAAACGTTATAGTTTAACCATGCCTGCTGTACATGTGTGCAAACACTCAGAGCCTTAAGATAGGGGTTTCACCAATGTGTTTTTTGGTGAGAAACCTTCTATTTCAAGGTTCTGTGCGTTTTCAGACAAGTACAATATGTATTTATAGTGTTTCTGATGAAATCCCTCCTTTTAATGCATTTTCTCACAGAAAACGAGTCTCTCGCCATGGGAACATGGCTTTTTTAAAAAAGCATATTCTCGTCGAGAAATCGTGTCTTAAACAATAAAAACGACTCCCGGCCTTATTTAGTTCACATTTGTACTTTTGGTAAGCTAGCCCGTATTCATAACGCACTAAACCTTTTTATCGCGTTAAACGCCTTTTCTCGACGAGAAAAGCAATTTCATCAAAAACAAACAAAACAAGAAAAATGAATCTATTCAACAAGTCTGCAACACGTCCTTAAGAGTTACATGATTTCACCCAATGTCAATATGTAATTTCTCCAGTTCTGATCATTTTTTAGGTTGTTGGTAGCTTGGTCAATGCCAAAACACAGTGAGATCTTTTTATGGCTTTAAACGCGTTTTCTCCTCGAGAGAAACATGATTTCACTAAAAACGTTATAGTTTAAACATGCCTGTTGTACATGTGCTCAAACACTCAGAGCCTTAAGATAGGGGTTTCACCAATGTGTTTTTTGGTGAGAAACCTTTTTCAAGGTTCTGTGCGTTTTCCGACAAGTACAATATGTATTTATAGTGTTTCTGATGAAATCCCTCCTTTTAATGCATTTTCTCACAGAAAACGAGTCTCTCGCCATGGGAACATGGCTTTTTTGAAAAAGCATATTCTCGTCGAGAAATCGTGTTTTAAACAATAAAAACGACTCCCGGCCTTATTTAGTTCACATTTGTACTTTTGGTAAGCTAGCCCGTATTCATAACGCACTAAACCTTTTTATCGCGTTAAAAGCCTTTTCTCGACGAGAAAAGCAATTTCATCAAAAACAAACAAAACAAGAAAAATGAATCTATTCAACAAGTCTGCAACACGTCCTTAAGAGTTACGTGATTTCACCCAATGTCAATATGTAATTTCTCCAGTTCTGATCATTTTTTAGGTTGTTGGTACCTTGGTCCAATGCCAAAACACAGTGAGATCTTTTTATGGCTTTAAACGCGTTTTCTCCTCGAGAGAAACATGATTTCACTAAAAACGTTATAGTTTAAACATGCCTGTTTGTACATGTGTGCAAACACTCAGAGCCTTAAGATAGGGGTTTCACCAATGTGTTTTTTGGTGAGAAACCTTCTATTTCAAGGTTCTGTGCGTTTTCAGACAAGTACAATATGTATGTATAGTGTTTCTCATGAAATCCCTCCTTTTAATGCATTTTCTCACAGAAAACGAGTCTCGCCATGGGAACATGGCTTTTTTGAAAAAGCATATTCTGGTCGAGAAATCGTGTTTTAAGCAATAAAAACGACTCCCGGCCTTATTTAGTTCACATTTGTACTTTTGGTAAGCTAGCCCGTATTCATAACGCACTAAACCTTTTTATTGCGTTAAACGCCTTTTCTCGACGAGAAAAGCACAATTTCATCAAAAACAAACAAAACAAGAAAAATGAATCTATTCAACAAGTCTGCAACACGTCCTTAAGAGTTACGTGATTTCACCCAATGTCAATATGTAATTTCTCCAGTTCTGATCATTTTTTAGGTTGTTGGTAGCTTGGTCAATGCCAAAACACAGTGAGATCTTTTTATGGCTTTAAACGCGTTTTCTCCTCGAGAGAAACATGATTTCACTAAAAACGTTATAGTTTAAACATGCCTGTTTGTACATGTATGCAAACACTCAGAGCCTTAAGATAGGGGTTTCACCAATGTGTTTTTTGATGAGAAACCTTCTATTTCAAGGTTCTGTGCGTTTTCAGACAAGTACAATATGTATTTATAGTGTTTCTGATGAAATCCCTCCTTTTAATGCATTTTCTCACAGAAAACGAGTCTCTCGCCACATGGGAACATGGCTTTTTTGAAAAAGCATATTCTGGTCGAGAAATCGTGTTTTAAGCAATAAAAACGACTCCCGGCCTTATTTGGTTCACATTTGTACTTTTGGTAAGCCAGCCCGTATTCATAACGCACTAAACCTTTTTATCGCGTTAAACGCCTTTTCTCGACGAGAAAAGCACAATTTCATCAAAAACAAACAAAACAAGAAAAATGAATCTATTCAACAAGTCTGCAACACGTCCTTAAGAGTTACATGATTTCACCCAATGTCAATGTGTAATTTCTCCAGTTCTGATCATTTTTTAGGTTTGTTGGTAGCTTGGTCAATGCCAAAACACAGTGAGATCTTTTTATGGCTTTAAACGCGTTTTCTCCTCGAGAGAAACATGATTAGCCCTAAAAACGTTATAGTTTAAACATGCCTGCTGTACATGTGTGCAAACACTCAGAGCCTTAAGATAGGGGTTTCACCAATGTGTTTTTTGGTGAGAAACCTTCTATTTCAAGGTTCTGTGCGTTTTCAGACAAGTACAATATGTATTTATAGTGTTTCTGATGAAATCCCTCCTTTTAATGCATTTTCTCACAGAAAACGAGTCTCTCGCCATGGGAACATGGCTTTTTTAAAAAAGCATATTCTCGTCGAGAAATCGTGTCTTAAACAATAAAAACGACTCCCGGCCTTATTTAGTTCACATTTGTACTTTTGGTAAGCTAGCCCGTATTCATAACGCACTAAACCTTTTTATCGCGTTAAACGCCTTTTCTCGACGAGAAAAGCAATTTCATCAAAAACAAACAAAACAAGAAAAATGAATCTATTCAACAAGTCTGCAACACGTCCTTAAGAGTTACGTGATTTCACCCAATGTCAATATGTAATTTCTCCAGTTCTGATCATTTTTTAGGTTGTTGGTAGCTTGGTCCAATGCCAAAACACAGTGAGATCTTTTTATGGCTTTAAACGCGTTTTCTCCTCGAGAGAAACATGATTTCACTAAAAACGTTATAGTTTAAACATGCCTGTTTGTACATGTGTGCAAACACTCAGAGCCTTAAGATAGGGGTTTCACCAATGTGTTTTTTGGTGAGAAACCTTCTATTTCAAGGTTCTGTGCGTTTTCAGACAAGTACAATATGTATGTATAGTGTTTCTCATGAAATCCCTCCTTTTAATGCATTTTCTCACAGAAAACGAGTCTCTCGCCATGGGAACATGGCTTTTTTGAAAAAGCATATTCTGGTCGAGAAATCGTGTTTTAAGCAATAAAAACGACTCCCGGCCTTATTTAGTTCACATTTGTACTTTTGGTAAGCTAGCCCGTATTCATAACGCACTAAACCTTTTTATCGCGTTAAACGCCTTTTCTCGACGAGAAAAGCAATTTCATCAAAAACAAACAAAACAAGAAAAATGAATCTATTCAACAAGTCTGCAACACGTCCTTAAGAGTTACGTGATTTCACCCAATGTCAATATGTAATTTCTCCAGTTCTGATCATTTTTTAGGTTGTTGGTAGCTTGGTCCAATGCCAAAACACAGTGAGATCTTTTTATGGCTTTAAACGCGTTTTCTCCTCGAGAGAAACATGATTTCACTAAAAACGTTATAGTTTAAACATGCTTGTTTGTACATGTGTGCAAACACTCAGAGCCTTAAGATAGGGGTTTCACCAATGTGTTTTTTGGTGAGAAACCTTCTATTTCAAGGTTCTGTGCGTTTTCAGACAAGTACAATATGTATGTATAGTGTTTCTCATGAAATCCCTCCTTTTAATGCATTTTCTCACAGAAAACGAGTCTCGCCATGGGAACATGGCTTTTTTGAAAAAGCATATTCTGGTCGAGAAATCGTGTTTTAAGCAATAAAAACGACTCCCGGCCTTATTTAGTTCACATTTGTACTTTTGGTAAGCTAGCCCGTATTCATAACGCACTAAACCTTTTTATCGCGTTAAACGCCTTTTCTCGACGAGAAAAGCACAATTTCATCAAAAACAAACAAAACAAGAAAAATGAATCTATTCAACAAGTCTGCAACACGTCCTTAAGAGTTACGTGATTTCACCCAATGTCAATATGTAATTTCTCCAGTTCTGATCATTTTTTAGGTTGTTGGTAGCTTGGTCAATGCCAAAACACAGTGAGATCTTTTTATGGCTTTAAACGCGTTTTCTCCTCGAGAGAAACATGATTTCACTAAAAACGTTATAGTTTAAACATGCCTGTTTGTACATGTGTGCAAACACTCAGAGCCTTAAGATAGGGGTTTCACCAATGTGTTTTTTGGTGAGAAACCTTCTATTTCAAGGTTCTGTGCGTTTTCAGACAAGTACAATATGTATGTATAGTGTTTCTCATGAAATCCCTCCTTTTAATGCATTTTCTCACAGAAAACGAGTCTCTCGCCATGGGAACATGGCTTTTTTGAAAAAGCATATTCTGGTCGAGAAATCGTGTTTTAAGCAATAAAAACGACTCCCGGCCTTATTTAGTTCACATTTGTACTTTTGGTAAGCTAGCCCGTATTCATAACGCACTAAACCTTTTTATCGCGTTAAACGCCTTTTCTCGACGAGAAAAGCAATTTCATCAAAAACAAACAAAACAAGAAAAATGAATCTATTCAACAAGTCTGCAACACGTCCTTAAGAGTTACGTGATTTCACCCAATGTCAATATGTAATTTCTCCAGTTCTGATCATTTTTTAGGTTGTTGGTAGCTTGGTCCAATGCCAAAACACAGTGAGATCTTTTTACGGCTTTAAACGCGTTTTCTCCTCGAGAGAAACATGATTTCACTAAAAACGTTATAGTTTAAACATGCCTGTTTGTACATGTGTGCAAACACTCAGAGCCTTAAGATAGGGGTTTCACCAATGTGTTTTTTGGTGAGAAACCTTCTATTTCAAGGTTCTGTGCGTTTTCAGACAAGTACAATATGTATGTATAGTGTTTCTCATGAAATCCCTCCTTTTAATGCATTTTCTCACAGAAAACGAGTCTCGCCATGGGAACATGGCTTTTTTGAAAAAGCATATTCTGGTCGAGAAATCGTGTTTTAAGCAATAAAAACGACTCCCGGCCTTATTTAGTTCACATTTGTACTTTTGGTAAGCTAGCCCGTATTCATAACGCACTAAACCTTTTTATCGCGTTAAACGCCTTTTCTCGACGAGAAAAGCACAATTTCATCAAAAACAAACAAAACAAGAAAAATGAATCTATTCAACAAGTCTGCAACACGTCCTTAAGAGTTACATGATTTCACCCAATGTCAATATGTAATTTCTCCAGTTCTGATCATTTTTTAGGTTGTTGGTAGCTTGGTCAATGCCAAAACACAGTGAGATCTTTTTATGGCTTTAAACGCGTTTTCTCCTCGAGAGAAACATGATTTCACTAAAAACGTTATAGTTTAAACATGCCTGTTGTACATGTGCTCAAACACTCAGAGCCTTAAGATAGGGGTTTCACCAATGTGTTTTTTGGTGAGAAACCTTCTATTTCAAGGTTCTGTGCGTTTTCCGACAAGTACAATATGTATTTATAGTGTTTCTGATGAAATCCCTCCTTTTAATGCATTTTCTCACAGAAAACGAGTCTCTCGCCATGGGAACATGGCTTTTTTGAAAAAGCATATTCTCGTCGAGAAATCGTGTTTTAAACAATAAAAACGACTCCCGGCCTTATTTAGTTCACATTTGTACTTTTAGTAAGCTAGCCCGTATTCATAACGCACTAAACCTTTTTATCGCGTTAAAAGCCTTTTCTCGACGAGAAAAGCAATTTCATCAAAAACAAACAAAACAAGAAAAATGAATCTATTCAACAAGTCTGCAACACGTCCTTAAGAGTTACGTGATTTCACCCAATGTCAATATGTAATTTCTCCAGTTCTGATCATTTTTTAGGTTGTTGGTAGCTTGGTCCAATGCCAAAACACAGTGAGATCTTTTTATGGCTTTAAACGCGTTTTCTCCTCGAGAGAAACATGATTTCACTAAAAACGTTATAGTTTAAACATGCCTGTTTGTACATGTGTGCAAACACTCAGAGCCTTAAGATAGGGGTTTCACCAATGTGTTTTTTGGTGAGAAACCTTCTATTTCAAGGTTCTGTGCGTTTTCAGACAAGTACAATATGTATGTATAGTGTTTCTCATGAAATCCCTCCTTTTAATGCATTTTCTCACAGAAAACGAGTCTCGCCATGGGAACATGGCTTTTTTGAAAAAGCATATTCTGGTCGAGAAATCGTGTTTTAAGCAATAAAAACGACTCCCGGCCTTATTTAGTTCACATTTGTACTTTTGGTAAGCTAGCCCGTATTCATAACGCACTAAACCTTTTTATCGCGTTAAACGCCTTTTCTCGACGAGAAAAGCACAATTTCATCAAAAACAAACAAAACAAGAAAAATGAATCTATTCAACAAGTCTGCAACACGTCCTTAAGAGTTACGTGATTTCACCCAATGTCAATATGTAATTTCTCCAGTTCTGATCATTTTTTAGGTTGTTGGTAGCTTGGTCAATGCCAAAACACAGTGAGATCTTTTTATGGCTTTAAACGCGTTTTCTCCTCGAGAGAAACATGATTTCACTAAAAACGTTATAGTTTAAACATGCCTGTTTGTACATGTGTGCAAACACTCAGAGCCTTAAGATAGGGGTTTCACCAATGTGTTTTTTGGTGAGAAACCTTCTATTTCAAGGTTCTGTGCGTTTTCAGACAAGTACAATATGTATGTATAGTGTTTCTCATGAAATCCCTCCTTTTAATGCATTTTCTCACAGAAAACGAGTCTCTCGCCATGGGAACATGGCTTTTTTGAAAAAGCATATTCTGGTCGAGAAATCGTGTTTTAAGCAATAAAAACGACTCCCGGCCTTATTTAGTTCACATTTGTACTTTTGGTAAGCTAGCCCGTATTCATAACGCACTAAACCTTTTTATCGCGTTAAACGCCTTTTCTCGACGAGAAAAGCAATTTCATCAAAAACAAACAAAACAAGAAAAATGAATCTATTCAACAAGTCTGCAACACGTCCTTAAGAGTTACGTGATTTCACCCAATGTCAATATGTAATTTCTCCAGTTCTGATCATTTTTTAGGTTGTTGGTAGCTTGGTCCAATGCCAAAACACAGTGAGATCTTTTTACGGCTTTAAACGCGTTTTCTCCTCGAGAGAAACATGATTTCACTAAAAACGTTATAGTTTAAACATGCCTGTTTGTACATGTGTGCAAACACTCAGAGCCTTAAGATAGGGGTTTCACCAATGTGTTTTTTGGTGAGAAACCTTCTATTTCAAGGTTCTGTGCGTTTTCAGACAAGTACAATATGTATGTATAGTGTTTCTCATGAAATCCCTCCTTTTAATGCATTTTCTCACAGAAAACGAGTCTCGCCATGGGAACATGGCTTTTTTGAAAAAGCATATTCTGGTCGAGAAATCGTATTTTAAGCAATAAAAACGACTCCCGGCCTTATTTAGTTCACATTTGTACTTTTGGTAAGCTAGCCCGTATTCATAACGCACTAAACCTTTTTATTGCGTTAAACGCCTTTTCTCGACGAGAAAAGCACAATTTCATCAAAAACAAACAAAACAAGAAAAATGAATCTATTCAACAAGTCTGCAACACGTCCTTAAGAGTTACGTGATTTCACCCAATGTCAATATGTAATTTCTCCAGTTCTGATCATTTTTTAGGTTGTTGGTAGCTTGGTCAATGCCAAAACACAGTGAGATCTTTTTATGGCTTTAAACGCGTTTTCTCCTCGAGAGAAACATGATTTCACTAAAAACGTTATAGTTTAAACATGCCTGTTTGTACATGTATGCAAACACTCAGAGCCTTAAGATAGGGGTTTCACCAATGTGTTTTTTGATGAGAAACCTTCTATTTCAAGGTTCTGTGCGTTTTCAGACAAGTACAATATGTATTTATAGTGTTTCTGATGAAATCCCTCCTTTTAATGCATTTTCTCACAGAAAACGAGTCTCTCGCCACATGGGAACATGGCTTTTTTGAAAAAGCATATTCTGGTCGAGAAATCGTGTTTTAAGCAATAAAAACGACTCCCGGCCTTATTTGGTTCACATTTGTACTTTTGGTAAGCCAGCCCGTATTCATAACGCACTAAACCTTTTTATCGCGTTAAACGCCTTTTCTCGACGAGAAAAGCACAATTTCATCAAAAACAAACAAAACAAGAAAAATGAATCTATTCAACAAGTCTGCAACACGTCCTTAAGAGTTACATGATTTCACCCAATGTCAATGTGTAATTTCTCCAGTTCTGATCATTTTTTAGGTTTGTTGGTAGCTTGGTCAATGCCAAAACACAGTGAGATCTTTTTATGGCTTTAAACGCGTTTTCTCCTCGAGAGAAACATGATTTCACTAAAAACGTTATAGTTTAACCATGCCTGTTGTACATGTGTGCAAACACTCAGAGCCTTAAGATAGGGGTTTCACCAATGTGTTTTTTGGTGAAAAACCTTCTATTTCAAGGTTCTGTGCGTTTTCAGACAAGTACAATATGTATTTATAGTGTTTCTGATGAAATCCCTCCTTTTAATGCATTTTCTCACAGAAAACGAGTCTCTCGCCATGGGAACATGGCTTTTTTGAAAAAGCATATTCTGGTCGAGAAATCGTGTTTTAAGCAATAAAAACGACTCCCGGCCTTATTTAGTTCACATTTGTACTTTTGGTAAGCTAGCCCGTATTCATAACGCACTAAACCTTTTTATCGCGTTAAACGCCTTTTCTCGACGAGAAAAGCACAATTTCATCAAAAACAAACAAAACAAGAAAAATGAATCTATTCAAAAAGTCTGCAACACGTCCTTAAGAGTTACATGATTTCACCCAATGTCAATGTGTAATTTCTCCAGTTCTGATCATTTTTTAGGTTTGTTGGTAGCTTGGTCAATGCCAAAACACAGTGAGATCTTTTTATGGCTTTAAACGCGTTTTCTCCTCGAGAGAAACATGATTAGCCCTAAAAACGTTATAGTTTAACCATGCCTGCTGTACATGTGTGCAAACACTCAGAGCCTTAAGATAGGGGTTTCACCAATGTGTTTTTTGGTGAGAAACCTTCTATTTCAAGGTTCTGTGCGTTTTCAGACAAGTACAATATGTATTTATAGTGTTTCTGATGAAATCCCTCCTTTTAATGCATTTTCCCACAGAAAACGAGTCTCTCGCCATGGGAACATGGCTTTTTTAAAAAAGCATATTCTCGTCGAGAAATCGTGTCTTAAACAATAAAAACGACTCCCGGCCTTATTTAGTTCACATTTGTACTTTTGGTAAGCTAGCCCGTATTCATAACGCACTAAACCTTTTTATCGCGTTAAACGCCTTTTCTCGACGAGAAAAGCAATTTCATCAAAAACAAACAAAACAAGAAAAATGAATCTATTCAACAAGTCTGCAACACGTCCTTAAGAGTTACGTGATTTCACCCAATGTCAATATGTAATTTCTCCAGTTCTGATCATTTTTTAGGTTGTTGGTAGCTTGGTCCAATGCCAAAACACAGTGAGATCTTTTTATGGCTTTAAACGCGTTTTCTCCTCGAGAGAAACATGATTTCACTAAAAACGTTATAGTTTAAACATGCCTGTTTGTACATGTGTGCAAACACTCAGAGCCTTAAGATAGGGGTTTCACCAATGTGTTTTTTGGTGAGAAACCTTCTATTTCAAGGTTCTGTGCGTTTTCAGACAAGTACAATATGTATGTATAGTGTTTCTCATGAAATCCCTCCTTTTAATGCATTTTCTCACAGAAAACGAGTCTCTCGCCATGGGAACATGGCTTTTTTGAAAAAGCATATTCTGGTCGAGAAATCGTGTTTTAAGCAATAAAAACGACTCCCGGCCTTATTTAGTTCACATTTGTACTTTTGGTAAGCTAGCCCGTATTCATAACGCACTAAACCTTTTTATCGCGTTAAACGCCTTTTCTCGACGAGAAAAGCAATTTCATCAAAAACAAACAAAACAAGAAAAATGAATCTATTCAACAAGTCTGCAACACGTCCTTAAGAGTTACGTGATTTCACCCAATGTCAATATGTAATTTCTCCAGTTCTGATCATTTTTTAGGTTGTTGGTAGCTTGGTCCAATGCCAAAACACAGTGAGATCTTTTTATGGCTTTAAACGCGTTTTCTCCTCGAGAGAAACATGATTTCACTAAAAACGTTATAGTTTAAACATGCCTGTTTGTACATGTGTGCAAACACTCAGAGCCTTAAGATAGGGGTTTCACCAATGTGTTTTTTGGTGAGAAACCTTCTATTTCAAGGTTCTGTGCGTTTTCAGACAAGTACAATATGTATGTATAGTGTTTCTCATGAAATCCCTCCTTTTAATGCATTTTCTCACAGAAAACGAGTCTCGCCATGGGAACATGGCTTTTTTGAAAAAGCATATTCTGGTCGAGAAATCGTGTTTTAAGCAATAAAAACGACTCCCGGCCTTATTTAGTTCACATTTGTACTTTTGGTAAGCTAGCCCGTATTCATAACGCACTAAACCTTTTTATCGCGTTAAACGCCTTTTCTCGACGAGAAAAGCACAATTTCATCAAAAACAAACAAAACAAGAAAAATGAATCTATTCAACAAGTCTGCAACACGTCCTTAAGAGTTACGTGATTTCACCCAATGTCAATATGTAATTTCTCCAGTTCTGATCATTTTTTAGGTTGTTGGTAGCTTGGTCAATGCCAAAACACAGTGAGATCTTTTTATGGCTTTAAACGCGTTTTCTCCTCGAGAGAAACATGATTTCACTAAAAACGTTATAGTTTAAACATGCCTGTTTGTACATGTGTGCAAACACTCAGAGCCTTAAGATAGGGGTTTCACCAATGTGTTTTTTGGTGAGAAACCTTCTATTTCAAGGTTCTGTGCGTTTTCAGACAAGTACAATATGTATTTATAGTGTTTCTCATGAAATCCCTCCTTTTAATGCATTTTCTCACAGAAAACGAGTCTCTCGCCATGGGAACATGGCTTTTTTGAAAAAGCATATTCTGGTCGAGAAATCGTGTTTTAAGCAATAAAAACGACTCCCGGCCTTATTTAGTTCACATTTGTACTTTTGGTAAGCTAGCCCGTATTCATAACGCACTAAACCTTTTTATCGCGTTAAACGCCTTTTCTCGACGAGAAAAGCACAATTTCATCAAAAACAAACAAAACAAGAAAAATGAATCTATTCAACAAGTCTGCAACACGTCCTTAAGAGTTACGTGATTTCACCCAATGTCAATATGTAATTTCTCCAGTTCTGATCATTTTTTAGGTTGTTGGTAGCTTGGTCCAATGCCAAAACACAGTGAGATCTTTTTATGGCTTTAAACGCGTTTTCTCCTCGAGAGAAACATGATTTCACTAAAAACGTTATAGTTTAAACATGCCTGTTTGTACATGTGTGCAAACACTCAGAGCCTTAAGATAGGGGTTTCACCAATGTGTTTTTTGGTGAGAAACCTTCTATTTCAAGGTTCTGTGCGTTTTCAGACAAGTACAATATGTATGTATAGTGTTTCTCATGAAATCCCTCCTTTTAATGCATTTTCTCACAGAAAACGAGTCTCGCCATGGGAACATGGCTTTTTTGAAAAAGCATATTCTGGTCGAGAAATCGTGTTTTAAGCAATAAAAACGACTCCCGGCCTTATTTAGTTCACATTTGTACTTTTGGTAAGCTAGCCCGTATTCATAACGCACTAAACCTTTTTATCGCGTTAAACGCCTTTTCTCGACGAGAAAAGCACAATTTCATCAAAAACAAACAAAACAAGAAAAATGAATCTATTCAACAAGTCTGCAACACGTCCTTAAGAGTTACGTGATTTCACCCAATGTCAATATGTAATTTCTCCAGTTCTGATCATTTTTTAGGTTGTTGGTAGCTTGGTCCAATGCCAAAACACAGTGAGATCTTTTTATGGCTTTAAACGCGTTTTCTCCTCGAGAGAAACATGATTTCACTAAAAACGTTATAGTTTAACCATGCCTGTTGTACATGTGTGCAAACACTCAGAGCCTTAAGATAGGGGTTTCACCAATGTGTTTTTTGGTGAAAAACCTTCTATTTCAAGGTTCTGTGCGTTTTCAGACAAGTACAATATGTATTTATAGTGTTTCTGATGAAATCCCTCCTTTTAATGCATTTTCTCACAGAAAACGAGTCTCTCGCCATGGGAACATGGCTTTTTTGAAAAAGCATATTCTGGTCGAGAAATCGTGTTTTAAGCAATAAAAACGACTCCCGGCCTTATTTAGTTCACATTTGTACTTTTGGTAAGCTAGCCCGTATTCATAACGCACTAAACCTTTTTACGGCGTTAAACGCCTTTTCTCGACGAGAAAAGCACAATTTCATCAAAAACAAACAAAACAAGAAAAATGAATCTATTCAACAAGTCTGCAACACGTCCTTAAGAGTTACATGATTTCACCCAATGTCAATGTGTAATTTCTCCAGTTCTGATCATTTTTTAGGTTTGTTGGTAGCTTGGTCAATGCCAAAACACAGTGAGATCTTTTTATGGCTTTAAACGCGTTTTCTCCTCGAGAGAAACATGATTAGCCCTAAAAACGTTATAGTTTAACCATGCCTGCTGTACATGTGTGCAAACACTCAGAGCCTTAAGATAGGGGTTTCACCAATGTGTTTTTTGGTGAGAAACCTTCTATTTCAAGGTTCTGTGCGTTTTCAGACAAGTACAATATGTATTTATAGTGTTTCTGATGAAATCCCTCCTTTTAATGCATTTTCTCACAGAAAACGAGTCTCTCGCCATGGGAACATGGCTTTTTTAAAAAAGCATATTCTCGTCGAGAAATCGTGTCTTAAACAATAAAAACGACTCCCGGCCTTATTTAGTTCACATTTGTACTTTTGGTAAGCTAGCCCGTATTCATAACGCACTAAACCTTTTTATCGCGTTAAACGCCTTTTCTCGACGAGAAAAGCAATTTCATCAAAAACAAACAAAACAAGAAAAATGAATCTATTCAACAAGTCTGCAACACGTCCTTAAGAGTTACATGATTTCACCCAATGTCAATATGTAATTTCTCCAGTTCTGATCATTTTTTAGGTTGTTGGTAGCTTGGTCAATGCCAAAACACAGTGAGATCTTTTTATGGCTTTAAACGCGTTTTCTCCTCGAGAGAAACATGATTTCACTAAAAACGTTATAGTTTAAACATGCCTGTTGTACATGTGCTCAAACACTCAGAGCCTTAAGATAGGGGTTTCACCAATGTGTTTTTTGGTGAGAAACCTTTTTCAAGGTTCTGTGCGTTTTCCGACAAGTACAATATGTATTTATAGTGTTTCTGATGAAATCCCTCCTTTTAATGCATTTTCTCACAGAAAACGAGTCTCTCGCCATGGGAACATGGCTTTTTTGAAAAAGCATATTCTCGTCGAGAAATCGTGTTTTAAACAATAAAAACGACTCCCGGCCTTATTTAGTTCACATTTGTACTTTTGGTAAGCTAGCCCGTATTCATAACGCACTAAACCTTTTTATCGCGTTAAAAGCCTTTTCTCGACGAGAAAAGCAATTTCATCAAAAACAAACAAAACAAGAAAAATGAATCTATTCAACAAGTCTGCAACACGTCCTTAAGAGTTACGTGATTTCACCCAATGTCAATATGTAATTTCTCCAGTTCTGATCATTTTTTAGGTTGTTGGTAGCTTGGTCCAATGCCAAAACACAGTGAGATCTTTTTATGGCTTTAAACGCGTTTTCTCCTCGAGAGAAACATGATTTCACTAAAAACGTTATAGTTTAAACATGCCTGTTTGTACATGTGTGCAAACACTCAGAGCCTTAAGATAGGGGTTTCACCAATGTGTTTTTTGGTGAGAAACCTTCTATTTCAAGGTTCTGTGCGTTTTCAGACAAGTACAATATGTATGTATAGTGTTTCTCATGAAATCCCTCCTTTTAATGCATTTTCTCACAGAAAACGAGTCTCGCCATGGGAACATGGCTTTTTTGAAAAAGCATATTCTGGTCGAGAAATCGTGTTTTAAGCAATAAAAACGACTCCCGGCCTTATTTAGTTCACATTTGTACTTTTGGTAAGCTAGCCCGTATTCATAACGCACTAAACCTTTTTATTGCGTTAAACGCCTTTTCTCGACGAGAAAAGCACAATTTCATCAAAAACAAACAAAACAAGAAAAATGAATCTATTCAACAAGTCTGCAACACGTCCTTAAGAGTTACGTGATTTCACCCAATGTCAATATGTAATTTCTCCAGTTCTGATCATTTTTTAGGTTGTTGGTAGCTTGGTCAATGCCAAAACACAGTGAGATCTTTTTATGGCTTTAAACGCGTTTTCTCCTCGAGAGAAACATGATTTCACTAAAAACGTTATAGTTTAAACATGCCTGTTTGTACATGTATGCAAACACTCAGAGCCTTAAGATAGGGGTTTCACCAATGTGTTTTTTGATGAGAAACCTTCTATTTCAAGGTTCTGTGCGTTTTCAGACAAGTACAATATGTATTTATAGTGTTTCTGATGAAATCCCTCCTTTTAATGCATTTTCTCACAGAAAACGAGTCTCTCGCCACATGGGAACATGGCTTTTTTGAAAAAGCATATTCTGGTCGAGAAATCGTGTTTTAAGCAATAAAAACGACTCCCGGCCTTATTTGGTTCACATTTGTACTTTTGGTAAGCCAGCCCGTATTCATAACGCACTAAACCTTTTTATCGCGTTAAACGCCTTTTCTCGACGAGAAAAGCACAATTTCATCAAAAACAAACAAAACAAGAAAAATGAATCTATTCAACAAGTCTGCAACACGTCCTTAAGAGTTACATGATTTCACCCAATGTCAATGTGTAATTTCTCCAGTTCTGATCATTTTTTAGGTTTGTTGGTAGCTTGGTCAATGCCAAAACACAGTGAGATCTTTTTATGGCTTTAAACGCGTTTTCTCCTCGAGAGAAACATGATTAGCCCTAAAAACGTTATAGTTTAAACATGCCTGCTGTACATGTGTGCAAACACTCAGAGCCTTAAGATAGGGGTTTCACCAATGTGTTTTTTGGTGAGAAACCTTCTATTTCAAGGTTCTGTGCGTTTTCAGACAAGTACAATATGTATTTATAGTGTTTCTGATGAAATCCCTCCTTTTAATGCATTTTCTCACAGAAAACGAGTCTCTCGCCATGGGAACATGGCTTTTTTAAAAAAGCATATTCTCGTCGAGAAATCGTGTCTTAAACAATAAAAACGACTCCCGGCCTTATTTAGTTCACATTTGTACTTTTGGTAAGCTAGCCCGTATTCATAACGCACTAAACCTTTTTATCGCGTTAAACGCCTTTTCTCGACGAGAAAAGCAATTTCATCAAAAACAAACAAAACAAGAAAAATGAATCTATTCAACAAGTCTGCAACACGTCCTTAAGAGTTACGTGATTTCACCCAATGTCAATATGTAATTTCTCCAGTTCTGATCATTTTTTAGGTTGTTGGTAGCTTGGTCCAATGCCAAAACACAGTGAGATCTTTTTATGGCTTTAAACGCGTTTTCTCCTCGAGAGAAACATGATTTCACTAAAAACGTTATAGTTTAAACATGCCTGTTTGTACATGTGTGCAAACACTCAGAGCCTTAAGATAGGGGTTTCACCAATGTGTTTTTTGGTGAGAAACCTTCTATTTCAAGGTTCTGTGCGTTTTCAGACAAGTACAATATGTATGTATAGTGTTTCTCATGAAATCCCTCCTTTTAATGCATTTTCTCACAGAAAACGAGTCTCTCGCCATGGGAACATGGCTTTTTTGAAAAAGCATATTCTGGTCGAGAAATCGTGTTTTAAGCAATAAAAACGACTCCCGGCCTTATTTAGTTCACATTTGTACTTTTGGTAAGCTAGCCCGTATTCATAACGCACTAAACCTTTTTATCGCGTTAAACGCCTTTTCTCGACGAGAAAAGCAATTTCATCAAAAACAAACAAAACAAGAAAAATGAATCTATTCAACAAGTCTGCAACACGTCCTTAAGAGTTACGTGATTTCACCCAATGTCAATATGTAATTTCTCCAGTTCTGATCATTTTTTAGGTTGTTGGTAGCTTGGTCCAATGCCAAAACACAGTGAGATCTTTTTATGGCTTTAAACGCGTTTTCTCCTCGAGAGAAACATGATTTCACTAAAAACGTTATAGTTTAAACATGCTTGTTTGTACATGTGTGCAAACACTCAGAGCCTTAAGATAGGGGTTTCACCAATGTGTTTTTTGGTGAGAAACCTTCTATTTCAAGGTTCTGTGCGTTTTCAGACAAGTACAATATGTATGTATAGTGTTTCTCATGAAATCCCTCCTTTTAATGCATTTTCTCACAGAAAACGAGTCTCGCCATGGGAACATGGCTTTTTTGAAAAAGCATATTCTGGTCGAGAAATCGTGTTTTAAGCAATAAAAACGACTCCCGGCCTTATTTAGTTCACATTTGTACTTTTGGTAAGCTAGCCCGTATTCATAACGCACTAAACCTTTTTATCGCGTTAAACGCCTTTTCTCGACGAGAAAAGCACAATTTCATCAAAAACAAACAAAACAAGAAAAATGAATCTATTCAACAAGTCTGCAACACGTCCTTAAGAGTTACGTGATTTCACCCAATGTCAATATGTAATTTCTCCAGTTCTGATCATTTTTTAGGTTGTTGGTAGCTTGGTCAATGCCAAAACACAGTGAGATCTTTTTATGGCTTTAAACGCGTTTTCTCCTCGAGAGAAACATGATTTCACTAAAAACGTTATAGTTTAAACATGCCTGTTTGTACATGTGTGCAAACACTCAGAGCCTTAAGATAGGGGTTTCACCAATGTGTTTTTTGGTGAGAAACCTTCTATTTCAAGGTTCTGTGCGTTTTCAGACAAGTACAATATGTATGTATAGTGTTTCTCATGAAATCCCTCCTTTTAATGCATTTTCTCACAGAAAACGAGTCTCTCGCCATGGGAACATGGCTTTTTTGAAAAAGCATATTCTGGTCGAGAAATCGTGTTTTAAGCAATAAAAACGACTCCCGGCCTTATTTAGTTCACATTTGTACTTTTGGTAAGCTAGCCCGTATTCATAACGCACTAAACCTTTTTATCGCGTTAAACGCCTTTTCTCGACGAGAAAAGCAATTTCATCAAAAACAAACAAAACAAGAAAAATGAATCTATTCAACAAGTCTGCAACACGTCCTTAAGAGTTACGTGATTTCACCCAATGTCAATATGTAATTTCTCCAGTTCTGATCATTTTTTAGGTTGTTGGTAGCTTGGTCCAATGCCAAAACACAGTGAGATCTTTTTACGGCTTTAAACGCGTTTTCTCCTCGAGAGAAACATGATTTCACTAAAAACGTTATAGTTTAAACATGCCTGTTTGTACATGTGTGCAAACACTCAGAGCCTTAAGATAGGGGTTTCACCAATGTGTTTTTTGGTGAGAAACCTTCTATTTCAAGGTTCTGTGCGTTTTCAGACAAGTACAATATGTATGTATAGTGTTTCTCATGAAATCCCTCCTTTTAATGCATTTTCTCACAGAAAACGAGTCTCGCCATGGGAACATGGCTTTTTTGAAAAAGCATATTCTGGTCGAGAAATCGTGTTTTAAGCAATAAAAACGACTCCCGGCCTTATTTAGTTCACATTTGTACTTTTGGTAAGCTAGCCCGTATTCATAACGCACTAAACCTTTTTATCGCGTTAAACGCCTTTTCTCGACGAGAAAAGCACAATTTCATCAAAAACAAACAAAACAAGAAAAATGAATCTATTCAACAAGTCTGCAACACGTCCTTAAGAGTTACATGATTTCACCCAATGTCAATATGTAATTTCTCCAGTTCTGATCATTTTTTAGGTTGTTGGTAGCTTGGTCAATGCCAAAACACAGTGAGATCTTTTTATGGCTTTAAACGCGTTTTCTCCTCGAGAGAAACATGATTTCACTAAAAACGTTATAGTTTAAACATGCCTGTTGTACATGTGCTCAAACACTCAGAGCCTTAAGATAGGGGTTTCACCAATGTGTTTTTTGGTGAGAAACCTTCTATTTCAAGGTTCTGTGCGTTTTCCGACAAGTACAATATGTATTTATAGTGTTTCTGATGAAATCCCTCCTTTTAATGCATTTTCTCACAGAAAACGAGTCTCTCGCCATGGGAACATGGCTTTTTTGAAAAAGCATATTCTCGTCGAGAAATCGTGTTTTAAACAATAAAAACGACTCCCGGCCTTATTTAGTTCACATTTGTACTTTTAGTAAGCTAGCCCGTATTCATAACGCACTAAACCTTTTTATCGCGTTAAAAGCCTTTTCTCGACGAGAAAAGCAATTTCATCAAAAACAAACAAAACAAGAAAAATGAATCTATTCAACAAGTCTGCAACACGTCCTTAAGAGTTACGTGATTTCACCCAATGTCAATATGTAATTTCTCCAGTTCTGATCATTTTTTAGGTTGTTGGTAGCTTGGTCCAATGCCAAAACACAGTGAGATCTTTTTATGGCTTTAAACGCGTTTTCTCCTCGAGAGAAACATGATTTCACTAAAAACGTTATAGTTTAAACATGCCTGTTTGTACATGTGTGCAAACACTCAGAGCCTTAAGATAGGGGTTTCACCAATGTGTTTTTTGGTGAGAAACCTTCTATTTCAAGGTTCTGTGCGTTTTCAGACAAGTACAATATGTATGTATAGTGTTTCTCATGAAATCCCTCCTTTTAATGCATTTTCTCACAGAAAACGAGTCTCGCCATGGGAACATGGCTTTTTTGAAAAAGCATATTCTGGTCGAGAAATCGTGTTTTAAGCAATAAAAACGACTCCCGGCCTTATTTAGTTCACATTTGTACTTTTGGTAAGCTAGCCCGTATTCATAACGCACTAAACCTTTTTATCGCGTTAAACGCCTTTTCTCGACGAGAAAAGCACAATTTCATCAAAAACAAACAAAACAAGAAAAATGAATCTATTCAACAAGTCTGCAACACGTCCTTAAGAGTTACGTGATTTCACCCAATGTCAATATGTAATTTCTCCAGTTCTGATCATTTTTTAGGTTGTTGGTAGCTTGGTCAATGCCAAAACACAGTGAGATCTTTTTATGGCTTTAAACGCGTTTTCTCCTCGAGAGAAACATGATTTCACTAAAAACGTTATAGTTTAAACATGCCTGTTTGTACATGTGTGCAAACACTCAGAGCCTTAAGATAGGGGTTTCACCAATGTGTTTTTTGGTGAGAAACCTTCTATTTCAAGGTTCTGTGCGTTTTCAGACAAGTACAATATGTATGTATAGTGTTTCTCATGAAATCCCTCCTTTTAATGCATTTTCTCACAGAAAACGAGTCTCTCGCCATGGGAACATGGCTTTTTTGAAAAAGCATATTCTGGTCGAGAAATCGTGTTTTAAGCAATAAAAACGACTCCCGGCCTTATTTAGTTCACATTTGTACTTTTGGTAAGCTAGCCCGTATTCATAACGCACTAAACCTTTTTATCGCGTTAAACGCCTTTTCTCGACGAGAAAAGCAATTTCATCAAAAACAAACAAAACAAGAAAAATGAATCTATTCAACAAGTCTGCAACACGTCCTTAAGAGTTACGTGATTTCACCCAATGTCAATATGTAATTTCTCCAGTTCTGATCATTTTTTAGGTTGTTGGTAGCTTGGTCCAATGCCAAAACACAGTGAGATCTTTTTACGGCTTTAAACGCGTTTTCTCCTCGAGAGAAACATGATTTCACTAAAAACGTTATAGTTTAAACATGCCTGTTTGTACATGTGTGCAAACACTCAGAGCCTTAAGATAGGGGTTTCACCAATGTGTTTTTTGGTGAGAAACCTTCTATTTCAAGGTTCTGTGCGTTTTCAGACAAGTACAATATGTATGTATAGTGTTTCTCATGAAATCCCTCCTTTTAATGCATTTTCTCACAGAAAACGAGTCTCGCCATGGGAACATGGCTTTTTTGAAAAAGCATATTCTGGTCGAGAAATCGTGTTTTAAGCAATAAAAACGACTCCCGGCCTTATTTAGTTCACATTTGTACTTTTGGTAAGCTAGCCCGTATTCATAACGCACTAAACCTTTTTATCGCGTTAAACGCCTTTTCTCGACGAGAAAAGCACAATTTCATCAAAAACAAACAAAACAAGAAAAATGAATCTATTCAACAAGTCTGCAACACGTCCTTAAGAGTTACATGATTTCACCCAATGTCAATATGTAATTTCTCCAGTTCTGATCATTTTTTAGGTTGTTGGTAGCTTGGTCAATGCCAAAACACAGTGAGATCTTTTTATGGCTTTAAACGCGTTTTCTCCTCGAGAGAAACATGATTTCACTAAAAACGTTATAGTTTAAACATGCCTGTTGTACATGTGCTCAAACACTCAGAGCCTAAAGATAGGGGTTTCACCAATGTGTTTTTTGGTGAGAAACCTTCTATTTCAAGGTTCTGTGCGTTTTCCGACAAGTACAATATGTATTTATAGTGTTTCTGATGAAATCCCTCCTTTTAATGCATTTTCTCACAGAAAACGAGTCTCTCGCCATGGGAACATGGCTTTTTTGAAAAAGCATATTCTCGTCGAGAAATCGTGTTTTAAACAATAAAAACGACTCCCGGCCTTATTTAGTTCACATTTGTACTTTTGGTAAGCTAGCCCGTATTCATAACGCACTAAACCTTTTTATCGCGTTAAAAGCCTTTTCTCGACGAGAAAAGCAATTTCATCAAAAACAAACAAAACAAGAAAAATGAATCTATTCAACAAGTCTGCAACACGTCCTTAAGAGTTACGTGATTTCACCCAATGTCAATATGTAATTTCTCCAGTTCTGATCATTTTTTAGGTTGTTGGTAGCTTGGTCCAATGCCAAAACACAGTGAGATCTTTTTATGGCTTTAAACGCGTTTTCTCCTCGAGAGAAACATGATTTCACTAAAAACGTTATAGTTTAAACATGCCTGTTTGTACATGTGTGCAAACACTCAGAGCCTTAAGATAGGGGTTTCACCAATGTGTTTTTTGGTGAGAAACCTTCTATTTCAAGGTTCTGTGCGTTTTCAGACAAGTACAATATGTATGTATAGTGTTTCTCATGAAATCCCTCCTTTTAATGCATTTTCTCACAGAAAACGAGTCTCGCCATGGGAACATGGCTTTTTTGAAAAAGCATATTCTGGTCGTGAAATCGTATTTTAAGCAATAAAAACGACTCCCGGCCTTATTTAGTTCACATTTGTACTTTTGGTAAGCTAGCCCGTATTCATAACACACTAAACCTTTTTATTGCGTTAAACGCCTTTTCTCGACGAGAAAAGCACAATTTCATCAAAAACAAACAAAACAAGAAAAATGAATCTATTCAACAAGTCTGCAACACGTCCTTAAGAGTTACGTGATTTCACCCAATGTCAATATGTAATTTCTCCAGTTCTGATCATTTTTTAGGTTGTTGGTAGCTTGGTCAATGCCAAAACACAGTGAGATCTTTTTATGGCTTTAAACGCGTTTTCTCCTCGAGAGAAACATGATTTCACTAAAAACGTTATAGTTTAAACATGCCTGTTTGTACATGTATGCAAACACTCAGAGCCTTAAGATAGGGGTTTCACCAATGTGTTTTTTGATGAGAAACCTTCTATTTCAAGGTTCTGTGCGTTTTCAGACAAGTACAATATGTATTTATAGTGTTTCTGATGAAATCCCTCCTTTTAATGCATTTTCTCACAGAAAACGAGTCTCTCGCCACATGGGAACATGGCTTTTTTGAAAAAGCATATTCTGGTCGAGAAATCGTGTTTTAAGCAATAAAAACGACTCCCGGCCTTATTTGGTTCACATTTGTACTTTTGGTAAGCCAGCCCGTATTCATAACGCACTAAACCTTTTTATCGCGTTAAACGCCTTTTCTCGACGAGAAAAGCACAATTTCATCAAAAACAAACAAAACAAGAAAAATGAATCTATTCAACAAGTCTGCAACACGTCCTTAAGAGTTACATGATTTCACCCAATGTCAATGTGTAATTTCTCCAGTTCTGATCATTTTTTAGGTTTGTTGGTAGCTTGGTCAATGCCAAAACACAGTGAGATCTTTTTATGGCTTTAAACGCGTTTTCTCCTCGAGAGAAACATGATTTCACTAAAAACGTTATAGTTTAACCATGCCTGTTGTACATGTGTGCAAACACTCAGAGCCTTAAGATAGGGGTTTCACCAATGTGTTTTTTGGTGAAAAACCTTCTATTTCAAGGTTCTGTGCGTTTTCAGACAAGTACAATATGTATTTATAGTGTTTCTGATGAAATCCCTCCTTTTAATGCATTTTCTCACAGAAAACGAGTCTCTCGCCATGGGAACATGGCTTTTTTGAAAAAGCATATTCTGGTCGAGAAATCGTGTTTTAAGCAATAAAAACGACTCCCGGCCTTATTTAGTTCACATTTGTACTTTTGGTAAGCTAGCCCGTATTCATAACGCACTAAACCTTTTTATCGCGTTAAACGCCTTTTCTCGACGAGAAAAGCACAATTTCATCAAAAACAAACAAAACAAGAAAAATGAATCTATTCAACAAGTCTGCAACACGTCCTTAAGAGTTACATGATTTCACCCAATGTCAATGTGTAATTTCTCCAGTTCTGATCATTTTTTAGGTTTGTTGGTAGCTTGGTCAATGCCAAAACACAGTGAGATCTTTTTATGGCTTTAAACGCGTTTTCTCCTCGAGAGAAACATGATTAGCCCTAAAAACGTTATAGTTTAACCATGCCTGCTGTACATGTGTGCAAACACTCAGAGCCTTAAGATAGGGGTTTCACCAATGTGTTTTTTGGTGAGAAACCTTCTATTTCAAGGTTCTGTGCGTTTTCAGACAAGTACAATATGTATTTATAGTGTTTCTGATGAAATCCCTCCTTTTAATGCATTTTCCCACAGAAAACGAGTCTCTCGCCATGGGAACATGGCTTTTTTAAAAAAGCATATTCTCGTCGAGAAATCGTGTCTTAAACAATAAAAACGACTCCCGGCCTTATTTAGTTCACATTTGTACTTTTGGTAAGCTAGCCCGTATTCATAACGCACTAAACCTTTTTATCGCGTTAAACGCCTTTTCTCGACGAGAAAAGCAATTTCATCAAAAACAAACAAAACAAGAAAAATGAATCTATTCAACAAGTCTGCAACACGTCCTTAAGAGTTACGTGATTTCACCCAATGTCAATATGTAATTTCTCCAGTTCTGATCATTTTTTAGGTTGTTGGTAGCTTGGTCCAATGCCAAAACACAGTGAGATCTTTTTTATGGCTTTAAACGCGTTTTCTCCTCGAGAGAAACATGATTTCACTAAAAACGTTATAGTTTAAACATGCCTGTTTGTACATGTGTGCAAACACTCAGAGCCTTAAGATAGGGGTTTCACCAATGTGTTTTTTGGTGAGAAACCTTCTATTTCAAGGTTCTGTGCGTTTTCAGACAAGTACAATATGTATGTATAGTGTTTCTCATGAAATCCCTCCTTTTAATGCATTTTCTCACAGAAAACGAGTCTCTCGCCATGGGAACATGGCTTTTTTGAAAAAGCATATTCTGGTCGAGAAATCGTGTTTTAAGCAATAAAAACGACTCCCGGCCTTATTTAGTTCACATTTGTACTTTTGGTAAGCTAGCCCGTATTCATAACGCACTAAACCTTTTTATCGCGTTAAACGCCTTTTCTCGACGAGAAAAGCAATTTCATCAAAAACAAACAAAACAAGAAAAATGAATCTATTCAACAAGTCTGCAACACGTCCTTAAGAGTTACGTGATTTCACCCAATGTCAATATGTAATTTCTCCAGTTCTGATCATTTTTTAGGTTGTTGGTAGCTTGGTCCAATGCCAAAACACAGTGAGATCTTTTTATGGCTTTAAACGCGTTTTCTCCTCGAGAGAAACATGATTTCACTAAAAACGTTATAGTTTAAACATGCCTGTTTGTACATGTGTGCAAACACTCAGAGCCTTAAGATAGGGGTTTCACCAATGTGTTTTTTGGTGAGAAACCTTCTATTTCAAGGTTCTGTGCGTTTTCAGACAAGTACAATATGTATGTATAGTGTTTCTCATGAAATCCCTCCTTTTAATGCATTTTCTCACAGAAAACGAGTCTCGCCATGGGAACATGGCTTTTTTGAAAAAGCATATTCTGGTCGAGAAATCGTGTTTTAAGCAATAAAAACGACTCCCGGCCTTATTTAGTTCACATTTGTACTTTTGGTAAGCTAGCCCGTATTCATAACGCACTAAACCTTTTTATCGCGTTAAACGCCTTTTCTCGACGAGAAAAGCACAATTTCATCAAAAACAAACAAAACAAGAAAAATGAATCTATTCAACAAGTCTGCAACACGTCCTTAAGAGTTACGTGATTTCACCCAATGTCAATATGTAATTTCTCCAGTTCTGATCATTTTTTAGGTTGTTGGTAGCTTGGTCAATGCCAAAACACAGTGAGATCTTTTTATGGCTTTAAACGCGTTTTCTCCTCGAGAGAAACATGATTTCACTAAAAACGTTATAGTTTAAACATGCCTGTTTGTACATGTGTGCAAACACTCAGAGCCTTAAGATAGGGGTTTCACCAATGTGTTTTTTGGTGAGAAACCTTCTATTTCAAGGTTCTGTGCGTTTTCAGACAAGTACAATATGTATGTATAGTGTTTCTCATGAAATCCCTCCTTTTAATGCATTTTCTCACAGAAAACGAGTCTCCCGCCATGGGAACATGGCTTTTTTGAAAAAGCATATTCTGGTCGAGAAATCGTGTTTTAAGCAATAAAAACGACTCCCGGCCTTATTTAGTTCATATTTGTACTTTTGGTAAGCTAGCCCGTATTCATAACGCACTAAACCTTTTTATCGCGTTAAACGCCTTTTCTCGACGAGAAAAGCAATTTCATCAAAAACAAACAAAACAAGAAAAATGAATCTATTCAACAAGTCTGCAACACGTCCTTAAGAGTTACGTGATTTCACCCAATGTCAATATGTAATTTCTCCAGTTCTGATCATTTTTTAGGTTGTTGGTAGCTTGGTCCAATGCCAAAACACAGTGAGATCTTTTTACGGCTTTAAACGCGTTTTCTCCTCGAGAGAAACATGATTTCACTAAAAACGTTATAGTTTAAACATGCCTGTTTGTACATGTGTGCAAACACTCAGAGCCTTAAGATAGGGGTTTCACCAATGTGTTTTTTGGTGAGAAACCTTCTATTTCAAGGTTCTGTGCGTTTTCAGACAAGTACAATATGTATTTATAGTGTTTCTCATGAAATCCCTCCTTTTAATGCATTTTCTCACAGAAAACGAGTCTCTCGCCATGGGAACATGGCTTTTTTGAAAAAGCATATTCTGGTCGAGAAATCGTGTTTTAAGCAATAAAAACGACTCCCGGCCTTATTTAGTTCACATTTGTACTTTTGGTAAGCTAGCCCGTATTCATAACGCACTAAACCTTTTTATCGCGTTAAACGCCTTTTCTCGACGAGAAAAGCACAATTTCATCAAAAACAAACAAAACAAGAAAAATGAATCTATTCAACAAGTCTGCAACACGTCCTTAAGAGTTACGTGATTTCACCCAATGTCAATATGTAATTTCTCCAGTTCTGATCATTTTTTAGGTTGTTGGTAGCTTGGTCCAATGCCAAAACACAGTGAGATCTTTTTATGGCTTTAAACGCGTTTTCTCCTCGAGAGAAACATGATTTCACTAAAAACGTTATAGTTTAAACAT
The DNA here is from genome assembly GCF_029633865.1 of Lampris incognitus. Taxonomy (NCBI): domain Eukaryota; kingdom Metazoa; phylum Chordata; class Actinopteri; order Lampriformes; family Lampridae; genus Lampris; species Lampris incognitus. Next base: position 77,698 of record NW_026611592.1, on the reverse strand, counting down.
GCCTGTTTGTACATGTGTGCAAACACTCAGAGCCTTAAGATAGGGGTTTCACCAATGTGTTTTTTGGTGAGAAACCTTCTATTTCAAGGTTCTGTGCGTTTTCAGACAAGTACAATATGTATGTATAGTGTTTCTCATGAAATCCCTCCTTTTAATGCATTTTCTCACAGAAAACGAGTCTCGCCATGGGAACATGGCTTTTTTGAAAAAGCATATTCTGGTCGAGAAATCGTGTTTTAAGCAATAAAAACGACTCCCGGCCTTATTTAGTTCACATTTGTACTTTTGGTAAGCTAGCCCGTATTCATAACGCACTAAACCTTTTTATCGCGTTAAACGCCTTTTCTCGACGAGAAAAGCACAATTTCATCAAAAACAAACAAAACAAGAAAAATGAATCTATTCAACAAGTCTGCAACACGTCCTTAAGAGTTACGTGATTTCACCCAATGTCAATATGTAATTTCTCCAGTTCTGATCATTTTTTAGGTTGTTGGTAGCTTGGTCAATGCCAAAACACAGTGAGATCTTTTTATGGCTTTAAACGCGTTTTCTCCTCGAGAGAAACATGATTTCACTAAAAACGTTATAGTTTAAACATGCCTGTTTGTACATGTGCGCAAACACTCAGAGCCTTAAGATAGGGGTTTCACCAATGTGTTTTTTGGTGAGAAACCTTCTATTTCAAGGTTCTGTGCGTTTTCAGACAAGTACAATATGTATGTATAGTGTTTCTCATGAAATCCCTCCTTTTAATGCATTTTCTCACAGAAAACGAGTCTCGCCATGGGAACATGGCTTTTTTGAAAAAGCATATTCTGGTCGAGAAATCGTGTTTTAAGCAATAAAAACGACTCCCGGCCTTATTTAGTTCACATTTGTACTTTTGGTAAGCTAGCCCGTATTCATAACGCACTAAACCTTTTTATCGCGTTAAACGCCTTTTCTCGACGAGAAAAGCACAATTTCATCAAAAACAAACAAAACAAGAAAAATGAATCTATTCAACAAGTCTGCAACACGTCCTTAAGAGTTACGTGATTTCACCCAATGTCAATATGTAATTTCTCCAGTTCTGATCATTTTTTAGGTTGTTGGTAGCTTGGTCAATGCCAAAACACAGTGAGATCTTTTTATGGCTTTAAACGCGTTTTCTCCTCGAGAGAAACATGATTTCACTAAAAACGTTATAGTTTAAACATGCCTGTTTGTACATGTATGCAAACACTCAGAGCCTTAAGATAGGGGTTTCACCAATGTGTTTTTTGGTGAGAAACCTTCTATTTCAAGGTTCTGTGCGTTTTCAGACAAGTACAATATGTATTTATAGTGTTTCTCATGAAATCCCTCCTTTTAATGCATTTTCTCACAGAAAACGAGTCTCTCGCCACATGGGAACATGGCTTTTTTGAAAAAGCATATTCTGGTCGAGAAATCGTGTTTTAAGCAATAAAAACGACTCCCGGCCTTATTTGGTTCACATTTGTACTTTTGGTAAGCCAGCCCGTATTCATAACGCACTAAACCTTTTTATCGCGTTAAACGCCTTTTCTCGACGAGAAAAGCACAATTTCATCAAAAACAAACAAAACAAGAAAAATGAATCTATTCAACAAGTCTGCAACACGTCCTTAAGAGTTACATGATTTCACCCAATGTCAATGTGTAATTTCTCCAGTTCTGATCATTTTTTAGGTTTGTTGGTAGCTTGGTCAATGCCAAAACACAGTGAGATCTTTTTATGGCTTTAAACGCGTTTTCTCCTCGAGAGAAACATGATTTCACTAAAAACGTTATAGTTTAACCATGCCTGTTGTACATGTGTGCAAACACTCAGAGCCTTAAGATAGGGGTTTCACCAATGTGTTTTTTGGTGAAAAACCTTCTATTTCAAGGTTCTGTGCGTTTTCAGACAAGTACAATATGTATTTATAGTGTTTCTGAAGAAATCCCTCCTTTTAATGCATTTTCTCACAGAAAACGAGTCTCTCGCCATGGGAACATGGCTTTTTTGAAAAAGCATATTCTGGTCGAGAAATCGTGTTTTAAGCAATAAAAACGACTCCCGGCCTTATTTAGTTCACATTTGTACTTTTGGTAAGCTAGCCCGTATTCATAACGCACTAAACCTTTTTATCGCGTTAAACGCCTTTTCTCGACGAGAAAAGCACAATTTCATCAAAAACAAACAAAACAAGAAAAATGAATCTATTCAACAAGTCTGCAACACGTCCTTATGAGTTACATGATTTCACCCAATGTCAATGTGTAATTTCTCCAGTTCTGATCATTTTTTAGGTTTGTTGGTAGCTTGGTCAATGCCAAAACACAGTGAGATCTTTTTATGGCTTTAAACGCGTTTTCTCCTCGAGAGAAACATGATTAGCCCTAAAAACGTTATAGTTTAACCATGCCTGCTGTACATGTGTGCAAACACTCAGAGCCTTAAGATAGGGGTTTCACCAATGTGTTTTTTGGTGAGAAACCTTCTATTTCAAGGTTCTGTGCGTTTTCAGACAAGTACAATATGTATTTATAGTGTTTCTGATGAAATCCCTCCTTTTAATGCATTTTCTCACAGAAAACGAGTCTCTCGCCATGGGAACATGGCTTTTTTAAAAAAGCATATTCTCGTCGAGAAATCGTGTCTTAAACAATAAAAACGACTCCCGGCCTTATTTAGTTCACATTTGTACTTTTGGTAAGCTAGCCCGTATTCATAACGCACTAAACCTTTTTATCGCGTTAAACGCCTTTTCTCGACGAGAAAAGCAATTTCATCAAAAACAAACAAAACAAGAAAAATGAATCTATTCAACAAGTCTGCAACAAGTCCTTAAGAGTTACGTGATTTCACCCAATGTCAATATGTAATTTCTCCAGTTCTGATCATTTTTTAGGTTGTTGGTACCTTGGTCCAATGCCAAAACACAGTGAGATCTTTTTATGGCTTTAAACGCGTTTTCTCCTCGAGAGAAACATGATTTCACTAAAAACGTTATAGTTTAAACATGCCTGTTTGTACATGTGTGCAAACACTCAGAGCCTTAAGATAGGGGTTTCACCAATGTGTTTTTTGGTGAGAAACCTTCTATTTCAAGGTTCTGTGCGTTTTCAGACAAGTACAATATGTATGTATAGTGTTTCTCATGAAATCCCTCCTTTTAATGCATTTTCTCACAGAAAACGAGTCTCGCCATGGGAACATGGCTTTTTTGAAAAAGCATATTCTGGTCGAGAAATCGTGTTTTAAGCAATAAAAACGACTCCCGGCCTTATTTAGTTCACATTTGTACTTTTGGTAAGCTAGCCCGTATTCATAACGCACTAAACCTTTTTATCGCGTTAAACGCCTTTTCTCGACGAGAAAAGCACAATTTCATCAAAAACAAACAAAACAAGAAAAATGAATCTATTCAACAAGTCTGCAACACGTCCTTAAGAGTTACGTGATTTCACCCAATGTCAATATGTAATTTCTCCAGTTCTGATCATTTTTTAGGTTGTTGGTAGCTTGGTCAATGCCAAAACACAGTGAGATCTTTTTATGGCTTTAAACGCGTTTTCTCCTCGAGAGAAACATGATTTCACTAAAAACGTTATAGTTTAAACATGCCTGTTTGTACATGTATGCAAACACTCAGAGCCTTATGATAGGGGTTTCACCAATGTGTTTTTTGGTGAGAAACCTTCTATTTCAAGGTTCTGTGCGTTTTCAGACAAGTACAATATGTATTTATAGTGTTTCTCATGAAATCCCTCCTTTTAATGCATTTTCTCACAGAAAACGAGTCTCTCGCCACATGGGAACATGGCTTTTTTGAAAAAGCATATTCTGGTCGAGAAATCGTGTTTTAAGCAATAAAAACGACTCCCGGCCTTATTTGGTTCACATTTGTACTTTTGGTAAGCCAGCCCGTATTCATAACGCACTAAACCTTTTTATCGCGTTAAACGCCTTTTCTCGACGAGAAAAGCACAATTTCATCAAAAACAAACAAAACAAGAAAAATGAATCTATTCAACAAGTCTGCAACACGTCCTTAAGAGTTACATGATTTCACCCAATGTCAATGTGTAATTTCTCCAGTTCTGATCATTTTTTAGGTTTGTTGGTAGCTTGGTCAATGCCAAAACACAGTGAGATCTTTTTATGGCTTTAAACGCGTTTTCTCCTCGAGAGAAACATGATTTCACTAAAAACGTTATAGTTTAACCATGCCTGTTGTACATGTGTGCAAACACTCAGAGCCTTAAGATAGGGGTTTCACCAATGTGTTTTTTGGTGAGAAACCTTCTATTTCAAGGTTCTGTGCGTTTTCAGACAAGTACAATATGTATTTATAGTGTTTCTGATGAAATCCCTCCTTTTAATGCATTTTCTCACAGAAAACGAGTCTCTCGCCACATGGGAACATGGCTTTTTTGAAAAAGCATATTCTGGTCGAGAAATCGTGTTTTAAGCAATAAAAACGACTCCCGGCCTTATTTAGTTCACATTTGTACTTTTGGTAAGCTAGCCCGTATTCATAACGCACTAAACCTTTTTATCGCGTTAAACGCCTTTTCTCGACGAGAAAAGCACAATTTCATCAAAAACAAACAAAACAAGAAAAATGAATCTATTCAACAAGTCTGCAACACGTCCTTAAGAGTTACGTGATTTCACCCAATGTCAATATGTAATTTCTCCAGTTCTGATCATTTTTTAGGTTGTTGGTAGCTTGGTCAATGCCAAAACACAGTGAGATCTTTTTATGGCTTTAAACGCGTTTTCTCCTCGAGAGAAACATGATTTCACTAAAAACGTTATAGTTTAAACATGCCTGTTTGTACATGTGTGCAAACACTCAGAGCCTTAAGATAGGGGTTTCACCAATGTGTTTTTTGGTGAGAAACCTTCTATTTCAAGGTTCTGTGCGTTTTCAGACAAGTACAATATGTATGTATAGTGTTTCTCATGAAATCCCTCCTTTTAATGCATTTTCTCACAGAAAACGAGTCTCCCGCCATGGGAACATGGCTTTTTTGAAAAAGCATATTCTGGTCGAGAAATCGTGTTTTAAGCAATAAAAACGACTCCCGGCCTTATTTAGTTCACATTTGTACTTTTGGTAAGCTAGCCCGTATTCATAACGCACTAAACCTTTTTATCGCGTTAAACGCCTTTTCTCGACGAGAAAAGCAATTTCATCAAAAACAAACAAAACAAGAAAAATGAATCTATTCAACAAGTCTGCAACACGTCCTTAAGAGTTACGTGATTTCACCCAATGTCAATATGTAATTTCTCCAGTTCTGATCATTTTTTAGGTTGTTGGTAGCTTGGTCCAATGCCAAAACACAGTGAGATCTTTTTACGGCTTTAAACGCGTTTTCTCCTCGAGAGAAACATGATTTCACTAAAAACGTTATAGTTTAAACATGCCTGTTTGTACATGTGTGCAAACACTCAGAGCCTTAAGATAGGGGTTTCACCAATGTGTTTTTTGGTGAAAAACCTTCTATTTCAAGGTTCTGTGCGTTTTCAGACAAGTACAATATGTATTTATAGTGTTTCTGAAGAAATCCCTCCTTTTAATGCATTTTCTCACAGAAAACGAGTCTCTCGCCATGGGAACATGGCTTTTTTGAAAAGGCATATTCTGGTCGAGAAATCGTGTTTTAAGCAATAAAAACGACTCCCGGCCTTATTTAGTTCACATTTGTACTTTTGGTAAGCTAGCCCGTATTCACAACGCACTAAACCTTTTTATCGCGTTAAACGCCTTTTCTCGACGAGAAAAGCACAATTTCATCAAAAACAAACAAAACAAGAAAAATGAATCTATTCAACAAGTCTGCAACACGTCCTTAAGAGTTACATGATTTCACCCAATGTCAATGTGTAATTTCTCCAGTTCTGATCATTTTTTAGGTTTGTTGGTAGCTTGGTCAATGCCAAAACACAGTGAGATCTTTTTATGGCTTTAAACGCGTTTTCTCCTCGAGAGAAACATGATTAGCCCTAAAAACGTTATAGTTTAACCATGCCTGCTGTACATGTGTGCAAACACTCAGAGCCTTAAGATAGGGGTTTCACCAATGTGTTTTTTGGTGAGAAACCTTCTATTTCAAGGTTCTGTGCGTTTTCAGACAAGTACAATATGTATTTATAGTGTTTCTGATGAAATCCCTCCTTTTAATGCATTTTCTCACAGAAAACGAGTCTCTCGCCATGGGAACATGGCTTTTTTAAAAAAGCATATTCTCGTCGAGAAATCGTGTCTTAAACAATAAAAACGACTCCCGGCCTTATTTAGTTCACATTTGTACTTTTGGTAAGCTAGCCCGTATTCATAACGCACTAAACCTTTTTATCGCGTTAAACGCCTTTTCTCGACGAGAAAAGCAATTTCATCAAAAACAAACAAAACAAGAAAAATGAATCTATTCAACAAGTCTGCAACAAGTCCTTAAGAGTTACGTGATTTCACCCAATGTCAATATGTAATTTCTCCAGTTCTGATCATTTTTTAGGTTGTTGGTAGCTTGGTCCAATGCCAAAACACAGTGAGATCTTTTTATGGCTTTAAACGCGTTTTCTCCTCGAGAGAAACATGATTTCACTAAAAACGTTATAGTTTAAACATGCCTGTTTGTACATGTGTGCAAACACTCAGAGCCTTAAGATAGGGGTTTCACCAATGTGTTTTTTGGTGAGAAACCTTCTATTTCAAGGTTCTGTGCGTTTTCAGACAAGTACAATATGTATGTATAGTGTTTCTCATGAAATCCCTCCTTTTAATGCATTTTCTCACAGAAAACGAGTCTCGCCATGGGAACATGGCTTTTTTGAAAAAGCATATTCTGGTCGAGAAATCGTGTTTTAAGCAATAAAAACGACTCCCGGCCTTATTTAGTTCACATTTGTACTTTTGGTAAGCTAGCCCGTATTCATAACGCACTAAACCTTTTTATCGCGTTAAACGCCTTTTCTCGACGAGAAAAGCACAATTTCATCAAAAACAAACAAAACAAGAAAAATGAATCTATTCAACAAGTCTGCAACACGTCCTTAAGAGTTACGTGATTTCACCCAATGTCAATATGTAATTTCTCCAGTTCTGATCATTTTTTAGGTTGTTGGTAGCTTGGTCAATGCCAAAACACAGTGAGATCTTTTTATGGCTTTAAACGCGTTTTCTCCTCGAGAGAAACATGATTTCACTAAAAACGTTATAGTTTAAACATGCCTGTTTGTACATGTATGCAAACACTCAGAGCCTTATGATAGGGGTTTCACCAATGTGTTTTTTGGTGAGAAACCTTCTATTTCAAGGTTCTGTGCGTTTTCAGACAAGTACAATATGTATTTATAGTGTTTCTCATGAAATCCCTCCTTTTAATGCATTTTCTCACAGAAAACGAGTCTCTCGCCACATGGGAACATGGCTTTTTTGAAAAAGCATATTCTGGTCGAGAAATCGTGTTTTAAGCAATAAAAACGACTCCCGGCCTTATTTGGTTCACATTTGTACTTTTGGTAAGCCAGCCCGTATTCATAACGCACTAAACCTTTTTATCGCGTTAAACGCCTTTTCTCGACGAGAAAAGCACAATTTCATCAAAAACAAACAAAACAAGAAAAATGAATCTATTCAACAAGTCTGCAACACGTCCTTAAGAGTTACATGATTTCACCCAATGTCAATGTGTAATTTCTCCAGTTCTGATCATTTTTTAGGTTTGTTGGTAGCTTGGTCAATGCCAAAACACAGTGAGATCTATTTATGGCTTTAAACGCGTTTTCTCCTCGAGAGAAACATGATTTCACTAAAAACGTTATAGTTTAACCATGCCTGTTGTACATGTGTGCAAACACTCAGAGCCTTAAGATAGGGGTTTCACCAATGTGTTTTTTGGTGAAAAACCTTCTATTTCAAGGTTCTGTGCGTTTTCAGACAAGTACAATATGTATTTATAGTGTTTCTGATGAAATCCCTCCTTTTAATGCATTTTCTCACAGAAAACGAGTCTCTCGCCATGGGAACATGGCTTTTTTGAAAAAGCATATTCTGGTCGAGAAATCGTGTTTTAAGCAATAAAAACGACTCCCGGCCTTATTTAGTTCACATTTGTACTTTTGGTAAGCTAGCCCGTATTCATAACGCACTAAACCTTTTTATCGCGTTAAACGCCTTTTCTCGACGAGAAAAGCACAATTTCATCAAAAACAAACAAAACAAGAAAAATGAATCTATTCAACAAGTCTGCAACACGTCCTTAAGAGTTACGTGATTTCACCCAATGTCAATATGTAATTTCTCCAGTTCTGATCATTTTTTAGGTTGTTGGTAGCTTGGTCAATGCCAAAACACAGTGAGATCTTTTTATGGCTTTAAACGCGTTTTCTCCTCGAGAGAAACATGATTTCACTAAAAACGTTATAGTTTAAACATGCCTGTTTGTACATGTGTGCAAACACTCAGAGCCTTAAGATAGGGGTTTCACCAATGTGTTTTTTGGTGAGAAACCTTCTATTTCAAGGTTCTGTGCGTTTTCAGACAAGTACAATATGTATGTATAGTGTTTCTCATGAAATCCCTCCTTTTAATGCATTTTCTCACAGAAAACGAGTCTCCCGCCATGGGAACATGGCTTTTTTGAAAAAGCATATTCTGGTCGAGAAATCGTGTTTTAAGCAATAAAAACGACTCCCGGCCTTATTTAGTTCACATTTGTACTTTTGGTAAGCTAGCCCGTATTCATAACGCACTAAACCTTTTTATCGCGTTAAACGCCTTTTCTCGACGAGAAAAGCAATTTCATCAAAAACAAACAAAACAAGAAAAATGAATCTATTCAACAAGTCTGCAACACGTCCTTAAGAGTTACGTGATTTCACCCAATGTCAATATGTTATTTCTCCAGTTCTGATCATTTTTTAGGTTTGTTGGTAGCTTGGTCAATGCCAAAACACAGTGAGATCTTTTTATGGCTTTAAACGCGTTTTCTCCTCGAGAGAAACATGATTTCACTAAAAACGTTATAGTTTAACCATGCCTGTTGTACATGTGTGCAAACACTCAGAGCCTTAAGATAGGGGTTTCACCAATGTGTTTTTTGGTGAAAAACCTTCTATTTCAAGGTTCTGTGCGTTTTCAGACAAGTACAATATGTATTTATAGTGTTTCTGAAGAAATCCCTCCTTTTAATGCATTTTCTCACAGAAAACGAGTCTCTCGCCATGGGAACATGGCTTTTTTGAAAAAGCATATTCTGGTCGAGAAATCGTGTTTTAAGCAATAAAAACGACTCCCGGCCTTATTTAGTTCACATTTGTACTTTTGGTAAGCTAGCCCGTATTCATAACGCACTAAACCTTTTTATCGCGTTAAACGCCTTTTCTCGACGAGAAAAGCACAATTTCATCAAAAACAAACAAAACAAGAAAAATGAATCTATTCAACAAGTCTGCAACACGTCCTTATGAGTTACATGATTTCACCCAATGTCAATGTGTAATTTCTCCAGTTCTGATCATTTTTTAGGTTTGTTGGTAGCTTGGTCAATGCCAAAACACAGTGAGATCTTTTTATGGCTTTAAACGCGTTTTCTCCTCGAGAGAAACATGATTAGCCCTAAAAACGTTATAGTTTAACCATGCCTGCTGTACATGTGTGCAAACACTCAGAGCCTTAAGATAGGGGTTTCACCAATGTGTTTTTTGGTGAGAAACCTTCTATTTCAAGGTTCTGTGCGTTTTCAGACAAGTACAATATGTATTTATAGTGTTTCTGATGAAATCCCTCCTTTTAATGCATTTTCTCACAGAAAACGAGTCTCTCGCCATGGGAACATGGCTTTTTTAAAAAAGCATATTCTCGTCGAGAAATCGTGTCTTAAACAATAAAAACGACTCCCGGCCTTATTTAGTTCACATTTGTACTTTTGGTAAGCTAGCCCGTATTCATAACGCACTAAACCTTTTTATCGCGTTAAACGCCTTTTCTCGACGAGAAAAGCAATTTCATCAAAAACAAACAAAACAAGAAAAATGAATCTATTCAACAAGTCTGCAACAAGTCCTTAAGAGTTACGTGATTTCACCCAATGTCAATATGTAATTTCTCCAGTTCTGATCATTTTTTAGGTTGTTGGTAGCTTGGTCCAATGCCAAAACACAGTGAGATCTTTTTATGGCTTTAAACGCGTTTTCTCCTCGAGAGAAACATGATTTCACTAAAAACGTTATAGTTTAAACATGCCTGTTTGTACATGTGTGCAAACACTCAGAGCCTTAAGATAGGGGTTTCACCAATGTGTTTTTTGGTGAGAAACCTTCTATTTCAAGGTTCTGTGCGTTTTCAGACAAGTACAATATGTATGTATAGTGTTTCTCATGAAATCCCTCCTTTTAATGCATTTTCTCACAGAAAACGAGTCTCGCCATGGGAACATGGCTTTTTTGAAAAAGCATATTCTGGTCGAGAAATCGTGTTTTAAGCAATAAAAACGACTCCCGGCCTTATTTAGTTCACATTTGTACTTTTGGTAAGCTAGCCCGTATTCATAACGCACTAAACCTTTTTATCGCGTTAAACGCCTTTTCTCGACGAGAAAAGCACAATTTCATCAAAAACAAACAAAACAAGAAAAATGAATCTATTCAACAAGTCTGCAACACGTCCTTAAGAGTTACGTGATTTCACCCAATGTCAATATGTAATTTCTCCAGTTCTGATCATTTTTTAGGTTGCTGGTAGCTTGGTCAATGCCAAAACACAGTGAGATCTTTTTATGGCTTTAAACGCGTTTTCTCCTCGAGAGAAACATGATTTCACTAAAAACGTTATAGTTTAAACATGCCTGTTTGTACATGTATGCAAACACTCAGAGCCTTATGATAGGGGTTTCACCAATGTGTTTTTTGGTGAGAAACCTTCTATTTCAAGGTTCTGTGCGTTTTCAGACAAGTACAATATGTATTTATAGTGTTTCTCATGAAATCCCTCCTTTTAATGCATTTTCTCACAGAAAACGAGTCTCTCGCCACATGGGAACATGGCTTTTTTGAAAAAGCATATTCTGGTCGAGAAATCGTGTTTTAAGCAATAAAAACGACTCCCGGCCTTATTTGGTTCACATTTGTACTTTTGGTAAGCCAGCCCGTATTCATAACGCACTAAACCTTTTTATCGCGTTAAACGCCTTTTCTCGACGAGAAAAGCACAATTTCATCAAAAACAAACAAAACAAGAAAAATGAATCTATTCAACAAGTCTGCAACACGTCCTTAAGAGTTACATGATTTCACCCAATGTCAATGTGTAATTTCTCCAGTTCTGATCATTTTTTAGGTTTGTTGGTAGCTTGGTCAATGCCAAAACACAGTGAGATCTATTTATGGCTTTAAACGCGTTTTCTCCTCGAGAGAAACATGATTTCACTAAAAACGTTATAGTTTAACCATGCCTGTTGTACATGTGTGCAAACACTCAGAGCCTTAAGATAGGGGTTTCACCAATGTGTTTTTTGGTGAAAAACCTTCTATTTCAAGGTTCTGTGCGTTTTCAGACAAGTACAATATGTATTTATAGTGTTTCTCATGAAATCCCTCCTTTTAATGCATTTTCTCACAGAAAACGAGTCTCTCGCCACATGGGAACATGGCTTTTTTGAAAAAGCATATTCTGGTCGAGAAATCGTGTTTTAAGCAATAAAAACGACTCCCGGCCTTATTTAGTTCACATTTGTACTTTTGGTAAGCTAGCCCGTATTCATAACGCACTAAACCTTTTTATCGCGTTAAACGCCTTTTCTCGACGAGAAAAGCACAATTTCATCAAAAACAAACAAAACAAGAAAAATGAATCTATTCAACAAGTCTGCAACACGTCCTTAAGAGTTACGTGATTTCACCCAATGTCAATATGTAATTTCTCCAGTTCTGATCATTTTTTAGGTTGTTGGTAGCTTGGTCAATGCCAAAACACAGTGAGATCTTTTTATGGCTTTAAACGCGTTTTCTCCTCGAGAGAAACATGATTTCACTAAAAACGTTATAGTTTAAACATGCCTGTTTGTACATGTGTGCAAACACTCAGAGCCTTAAGATAGGGGTTTCACCAATGTGTTTTTTGGTGAGAAACCTTCTATTTCAAGGTTCTGTGCGTTTTCAGACAAGTACAATATGTATGTATAGTGTTTCTCATGAAATCCCTCCTTTTAATGCATTTTCTCACAGAAAACGAGTCTCCCGCCATGGGAACATGGCTTTTTTGAAAAAGCATATTCTGGTCGAGAAATCGTGTTTTAAGCAATAAAAACGACTCCCGGCCTTATTTAGTTCACATTTGTACTTTTGGTAAGCTAGCCCGTATTCATAACGCACTAAACCTTTTTATCGCGTTAAACGCCTTTTCTCGACGAGAAAAGCAATTTCATCAAAAACAAACAAAACAAGAAAAATGAATCTATTCAACAAGTCTGCAACACGTCCTTAAGAGTTACGTGATTTCACCCAATGTCAATATGTAATTTCTCCAGTTCTGATCATTTTTTAGGTTGTTGGTAGCTTGGTCCAATGCCAAAACACAGTGAGATCTTTTTACGGCTTTAAACGCGTTTTCTCCTCGAGAGAAACATGATTTCACTAAAAACGTTATAGTTTAAACATGCCTGTTTGTACATGTGTGCAAACACTCAGAGCCTTAAGATAGGGGTTTCACCAATGTGTTTTTTGGTGAAAAACCTTCTATTTCAAGGTTCTGTGCGTTTTCAGACAAGTACAATATGTATTTATAGTGTTTCTGAAGAAATCCCTCCTTTTAATGCATTTTCTCACAGAAAACGAGTCTCTCGCCATGGGAACATGGCTTTTTTGAAAAGGCATATTCTGGTCGAGAAATCGTGTTTTAAGCAATAAAAACGACTCCCGGCCTTATTTAGTTCACATTTGTACTTTTGGTAAGCTAGCCCGTATTCACAACGCACTAAACCTTTTTATCGCGTTAAACGCCTTTTCTCGACGAGAAAAGCACAATTTCATCAAAAACAAACAAAACAAGAAAAATGAATCTATTCAACAAGTCTGCAACACGTCCTTAAGAGTTACATGATTTCACCCAATGTCAATGTGTAATTTCTCCAGTTCTGATCATTTTTTAGGTTTGTTGGTAGCTTGGTCAATGCCAAAACACAGTGAGATCTTTTTATGGCTTTAAACGCGTTTTCTCCTCGAGAGAAACATGATTAGCCCTAAAAACGTTATAGTTTAACCATGCCTGCTGTACATGTGTGCAAACACTCAGAGCCTTAAGATAGGGGTTTCACCAATGTGTTTTTTGGTGAGAAACCTTCTATTTCAAGGTTCTGTGCGTTTTCAGACAAGTACAATATGTATTTATAGTGTTTCTGATGAAATCCCTCCTTTTAATGCATTTTCTCACAGAAAACGAGTCTCTCGCCATGGGAACATGGCTTTTTTAAAAAAGCATATTCTCGTCGAGAAATCGTGTCTTAAACAATAAAAACGACTCCCGGCCTTATTTAGTTCACATTTGTACTTTTGGTAAGCTAGCCCGTATTCATAACGCACTAAACCTTTTTATCGCGTTAAACGCCTTTTCTCGACGAGAAAAGCAATTTCATCAAAAACAAACAAAACAAGAAAAATGAATCTATTCAACAAGTCTGCAACAAGTCCTTAAGAGTTACGTGATTTCACCCAATGTCAATATGTAATTTCTCCAGTTCTGATCATTTTTTAGGTTGTTGGTAGCTTGGTCCAATGCCAAAACACAGTGAGATCTTTTTATGGCTTTAAACGCGTTTTCTCCTCGAGAGAAACATGATTTCACTAAAAACGTTATAGTTTAAACATGCCTGTTTGTACATGTGTGCAAACACTCAGAGCCTTAAGATAGGGGTTTCACCAATGTGTTTTTTGGTGAGAAACCTTCTATTTCAAGGTTCTGTGCGTTTTCAGACAAGTACAATATGTATGTATAGTGTTTCTCATGAAATCCCTCCTTTTAATGCATTTTCTCACAGAAAACGAGTCTCGCCATGGGAACATGGCTTTTTTGAAAAAGCATATTCTGGTCGAGAAATCGTGTTTTAAGCAATAAAAACGACTCCCGGCCTTATTTAGTTCACATTTGTACTTTTGGTAAGCTAGCCCGTATTCATAACGCACTAAACCTTTTTATCGCGTTAAACGCCTTTTCTCGACGAGAAAAGCACAATTTCATCAAAAACAAACAAAACAAGAAAAATGAATCTATTCAACAAGTCTGCAACACGTCCTTAAGAGTTACGTGATTTCACCCAATGTCAATATGTAATTTCTCCAGTTCTGATCATTTTTTAGCTTGTTGGTAGCTTGGTCAATGCCAAAACACAGTGAGATCTTTTTATGGCTTTAAACGCGTTTTCTCCTCGAGAGAAACATGATTTCACTAAAAACGTTATAGTTTAAACATGCCTGTTTGTACATGTATGCAAACACTCAGAGCCTTATGATAGGGGTTTCACCAATGTGTTTTTTGGTGAGAAACCTTCTATTTCAAGGTTCTGTGCGTTTTCAGACAAGTACAATATGTATTTATAGTGTTTCTCATGAAATCCCTCCTTTTAATGCATTTTCTCACAGAAAACGAGTCTCTCGCCACATGGGAACATGGCTTTTTTGAAAAAGCATATTCTGGTCGAGAAATCGTGTTTTAAGCAATAAAAACGACTCCCGGCCTTATTTGGTTCACATTTGTACTTTTGGTAAGCCAGCCCGTATTCATAACGCACTAAACCTTTTTATCGCGTTAAACGCCTTTTCTCGACGAGAAAAGCACAATTTCATCAAAAACAAACAAAACAAGAAAAATGAATCTATTCAACAAGTCTGCAACACGTCCTTAAGAGTTACATGATTTCACCCAATGTCAATGTGTAATTTCTCCAGTTCTGATCATTTTTTAGGTTTGTTGGTAGCTTGGTCAATGCCAAAACACAGTGAGATCTTTTTATGGCTTTAAACGCGTTTTCTCCTCGAGAGAAACATGATTTCACTAAAAACGTTATAGTTTAACCATGCCTGTTGTACATGTGTGCAAACACTCAGAGCCTTAAGATAGGGGTTTCACCAATGTGTTTTTTGGTGAAAAACCTTCTATTTCAAGGTTCTGTGCGTTTTCAGACAAGTACAATATGTATTTATAGTGTTTCTGATGAAATCCCTCCTTTTAATGCATTTTCTCACAGAAAACGAGTCTCTCGCCATGGGAACATGGCTTTTTTGAAAAAGCATATTCTGGTCGAGAAATCGTGTTTTAAGCAATAAAAACGACTCCCGGCCTTATTTAGTTCACATTTGTACTTTTGGTAAGCTAGCCCGTATTCATAACGCACTAAACCTTTTTATCGCGTTAAACGCCTTTTCTCGACGAGAAAAGCACAATTTCATCAAAAACAAACAAAACAAGAAAAATGAATCTATTCAACAAGTCTGCAACACGTCCTTAAGAGTTACGTGATTTCACCCAATGTCAATATGTAATTTCTCCAGTTCTGATCATTTTTTAGGTTGTTGGTAGCTTGGTCAATGCCAAAACACAGTGAGATCTTTTTATGGCTTTAAACGCGTTTTCTCCTCGAGAGAAACATGATTTCACTAAAAACGTTATAGTTTAAACATGCCTGTTTGTACATGTGTGCAAACACTCAGAGCCTTAAGATAGGGGTTTCACCAATGTGTTTTTTGGTGAGAAACCTTCTATTTCAAGGTTCTGTGCGTTTTCAGACAAGTACAATATGTATGTATAGTGTTTCTCATGAAATCCCTCCTTTTAATGCATTTTCTCACAGAAAACGAGTCTCCCGCCATGGGAACATGGCTTTTTTGAAAAAGCATATTCTGGTCGAGAAATCGTGTTTTAAGCAATAAAAACGACTCCCGGCCTTATTTAGTTCACATTTGTACTTTTGGTAAGCTAGCCCGTATTCATAACGCACTAAACCTTTTTATCGCGTTAAACGCCTTTTCTCGACGAGAAAAGCAATTTCATCAAAAACAAACAAAACAAGAAAAATGAATCTATTCAACAAGTCTGCAACACGTCCTTAAGAGTTACGTGATTTCACCCAATGTCAATATGTAATTTCTCCAGTTCTGATCATTTTTTAGGTTGTTGGTAGCTTGGTCCAATGCCAAAACACAGTGAGATCTTTTTACGGCTTTAAACGCGTTTTCTCCTCGAGAGAAACATGATTTCACTAAAAACGTTATAGTTTAAACATGCCTGTTTGTACATGTGTGCAAACACTCAGAGCCTTAAGATAGGGGTTTCACCAATGTGTTTTTTGGTGAGAAACCTTCTATTTCAAGGTTCTGTGCGTTTTCAGACAAGTACAATATGTATGTATAGTGTTTCTCATGAAATCCCTCCTTTTAATGCATTTTCTCACAGAAAACGAGTCTCGCCATGGGAACATAGCTTTTTTGAAAAAGCATATTCTGGTCGAGAAATCGTGTTTTAAGCAATAAAAACGACTCCCGGCCTTATTTAGTTCACATTTGTACTTTTGGTAAGCTAGCCCGTATTCATAACGCACTAAACCTTTTTATCGCGTTAAACGCCTTTTCTCGACGAGAAAAGCACAATTTCATCAAAAACAAACAAAACAAGAAAAATGAATCTATTCAACAAGTCTGCAACACGTCCTTAAGAGTTACGTGATTTCACCCAATGTCAATATGTAATTTCTCCAGTTCTGATCATTTTTTAGGTTGTTGGTAGCTTGGTCAATGCCAAAACACAGTGAGATCTTTTTATGGCTTTAAACGCGTTTTCTCCTCGAGAGAAACATGATTTCACTAAAAACGTTATAGTTTAAACATGCCTGTTTGTACATGTGTGCAAACACTCAGAGCCTTAAGATAGGGGTTTCACCAATGTGTTTTTTGGTGAGAAACCTTCTATTTCAAGGTTCTGTGCGTTTTCAGACAAGTACAATATGTATGTATAGTGTTTCTCATGAAATCCCTCCTTTTAATGCATTTTCTCACAGAAAACGAGTCTCGCCATGGGAACATGGCTTTTTTGAAAAAGCATATTCTGGTCGAGAAATCGTGTTTTAAGCAATAAAAACGACTCCCGGCCTTATTTGGTTCACATTTGTACTTTTGGTAAGCTAGCCCGTATTCATAACGCACTAAACCTTTTTATCGCGTTAAACGCCTTTTCTCGACGAGAAAAGCACAATTTCATCAAAAACAAACAAAACAAGAAAAATGAATCTATTCAACAAGTCTGCAACACGTCCTTAAGAGTTACATGATTTCACCCAATGTCAATGTGTAATTTCTCCAGTTCTGATCATTTTTTAGGTTTGTTGGTAGCTTGGTCAATGCCAAAACACAGTGAGATCTTTTTATGGCTTTAAACGCGTTTTCTCCTCGAGAGAAACATGATTTCACTAAAAACGTTATAGTTTAACCATGCCTGTTGTACATGTGTGCAAACACTCAGAGCCTTAAGATAGGGGTTTCACCAATGTGTTTTTTGGTGAAAAACCTTCTATTTCAAGGTTCTGTGCGTTTTCAGACAAGTACAATATGTATTTATAGTGTTTCTGATGAAATCCCTCCTTTTAATGCATTTTCTCACAGAAAACGAGTCTCTCGCCATGGGAACATGGCTTTTTTGAAAAAGCATATTCTGGTCGAGAAATCGTGTTTTAAGCAATAAAAACGACTCCCGGCCTTATTTAGTTCACATTTGTACTTTTGGTAAGCTAGCCCGTATTCATAACGCACTAAACCTTTTTATCGCGTTAAACGCCTTTTCTCGACGAGAAAAGCACAATTTCATCAAAAACAAACAAAACAAGAAAAATGAATCTATTCAACAAGTCTGCAACACGTCCTTAAGAGTTACATGATTTCACCCAATGTCAATGTGTAATTTCTCCAGTTCTGATCATTTTTTAGGTTTGTTGGTAGCTTGGTCAATGCCAAAACACAGTGAGATCTTTTTATGGCTTTAAACGCGTTTTCTCCTCGAGAGAAACATGATTAGCCCTAAAAACGTTATAGTTTAACCATGCCTGCTGTACATGTGTGCAAACACTCAGAGCCTTAAGATAGGGGTTTCACCAATGTGTTTTTTGGTGAGAAACCTTCTATTTCAAGGTTCTGTGCGTTTTCAGACAAGTACAATATGTATTTATAGTGTTTCTGATGAAATCCCTCCTTTTAATGCATTTTCTCACAGAAAACGAGTCTCTCGCCATGGGAACATGGCTTTTTTAAAAAAGCATATTCTCGTCGAGAAATCGTGTCTTAAACAATAAAAACGACTCCCGGCCTTATTTAGTTCACATTTGTACTTTTGGTAAGCTAGCCCGTATTCATAACGCACTAAACCTTTTTATCGCGTTAAACGCCTTTTCTCGACGAGAAAAGCAATTTCATCAAAAACAAACAAAACAAGAAAAATGAATCTATTCAACAAGTCTGCAACACGTCCTTAAGAGTTACGTGATTTCACCCAATGTCAATATGTAATTTCTCCAGTTCTGATCATTTTTTAGGTTGTTGGTAGCTTGGTCCAATGCCAAAACACAGTGAGATCTTTTTATGGCTTTAAACGCGTTTTCTCCTCGAGAGAAACATGATTTCACTAAAAACGTTATAGTTTAAACATGCCTGTTTGTACATGTGTGCAAACACTCAAAGCCTTAAGATAGGGGTTTCACCAATGTGTTTTTTGGTGAGAAACCTTCTATTTCAAGGTTCTGTGCGTTTTCAGACAAGTACAATATGTATGTATAGTGTTTCTCATGAAATCCCTCCTCTTAATGCATTTTCTCACAGAAAACGAGTCTCTCGCCACATGGGAACATGGCTTTTTTGAAAAAGCATATTCTGGTCGAGAAATCGTGTTTTAAGCAATAAAAACGACTCCCGGCCTTATTTGGTTCACATTTGTACTTTTGGTAAGCCAGCCCGTATTCATAACGCACTAAACCTTTTTATCGCGTTAAACGCCTTTTCTCGACGAGAAAAGCACAATTTCATCAAAAACAAACAAAACAAGAAAAATGAATCTATTCAACAAGTCTGCAACACGTCCTTAAGAGTTACATGATTTCACCCAATGTCAATGTGTAATTTCTCCAGTTCTGATCATTTTTTAGGTTTGTTGGTAGCTTGGTCAATGCCAAAACACAGTGAGATCTTTTTATGGCTTTAAACGCGTTTTCTCCTCGAGAGAAACATGATTTCACTAAAAACGTTATAGTTTAACCATGCCTGTTGTACATGTGTGCAAACACTCAGAGCCTTAAGATAGGGGTTTCACCAATGTGTTTTTTGGTGAAAAACCTTCTATTTCAAGGTTCTGTGCGTTTTCAGACAAGTACAATATGTATTTATAGTGTTTCTCATGAAATCCCTCCTTTTAATGCATTTTCTCACAGAAAACGAGTCTCTCGCCATGGGAACATGGCTTTTTTGAAAAAGCATATTCTGGTCGAGAAATCGTGTTTTAAGCAATAAAAACGACTCCCGGCCTTATTTAGTTCACATTTGTACTTTTGGTAAGCTAGCCCGTATTCATAACGCACTAAACCTTTTTATCGCGTTAAACGCCTTTTCTCGACGAGAAAAGCACAATTTCATCAAAAACAAACAAAACAAGAAAAATGAATCTATTCAACAAGTCTGCAACACGTCCTTAAGAGTTACATGATTTCACCCAATGTCAATGTGTAATTTCTCCAGTTCTGATCATTTTTTAGGTTTGTTGGTAGCTTGGTCAATGCCAAAACACAGTGAGATCTTTTTATGGCTTTAAACGCGTTTTCTCCTCGAGAGAAACATGATTAGCCCTAAAAACGTTATAGTTTAACCATGCCTGCTGTACATGTGTGCAAACACTCAGAGCCTTAAGATAGGGGTTTCACCAATGTGTTTTTTGGTGAGAAACCTTCTATTTCAAGGTTCTGTGCGTTTTCAGACAAGTACAATATGTATTTATAGTGTTTCTGATGAAATCCCTCCTTTTAATGCATTTTCTCACAGAAAACGAGTCTCTCGCCATGGGAACATGGCTTTTTTAAAAAAGCATATTCTCGTCGAGAAATCGTGTCTTAAACAATAAAAACGACTCCCGGCCTTATTTAGTTCACATTTGTACTTTTGGTAAGCTAGCCCGTATTCATAACGCACTAAACCTTTTTATCGCGTTAAACGCCTTTTCTCGACGAGAAAAGCAATTTCATCAAAAACAAACAAAACAAGAAAAATGAATCTATTCAACAAGTCTGCAACACGTCCTTAAGAGTTACGTGATTTCACCCAATGTCAATATGTAATTTCTCCAGTTCTGATCATTTTTTAGGTTGTTGGTAGCTTGGTCCAATGCCAAAACACAGTGAGATCTTTTTATGGCTTTAAACGCGTTTTCTCCTCGAGAGAAACATGATTTCACTAAAAACGTTATAGTTTAAACATGCCTGTTTGTACATGTGTGCAAACACTCAAAGCCTTAAGATAGGGGTTTCACCAATGTGTTTTTTGGTGAGAAACCTTCTATTTCAAGGTTCTGTGCGTTTTCAGACAAGTACAATATGTATGTATAGTGTTTCTCATGAAATCCCTCCTCTTAATGCATTTTCTCACAGAAAACGAGTCTCGCCATGGGAACATGGCTTTTTTGAAAAAGCATATTCTGGTCGAGAAATCGTGTTTTAAGCAATAAAAACGACTCCCGGCCTTATTTAGTTCACATTTGTACTTTTGGTAAGCTAGCCCGTATTCATAACGCACTAAACCTTTTTATCGCGTTAAACGCCTTTTCTCGACGAGAAAAGCACAATTTCATCAAAAACAAACAAAACAAGAAAAATGAATCTATTCAACAAGTCTGCAACACGTCCTTAAGAGTTACGTGATTTCACCCAATGTCAATATGTAATTTCTCCAGTTCTGATCATTTTTTAGGTTGTTGGTAGCTTGGTCAATGCCAAAACACAGTGAGATCTTTTTATGGCTTTAAACGCGTTTTCTCCTCGAGAGAAACATGATTTCACTAAAAACGTTATAGTTTAAACATGCCTGTTTGTACATGTATGCAAACACTCAGAGCCTTATGATAGGGGTTTCACCAATGTGTTTTTTGGTGAGAAACCTTCTATTTCAAGGTTCTGTGCGTTTTCAGACAAGTACAATATGTATTTATAGTGTTTCTCATGAAATCCCTCTTTTTAATGCATTTTCTCACAGAAAACGAGTCTCTCGCCACATGGGAACATGGCTTTTTTGAAAAAGCATATTCTGGTCGAGAAATCGTGTTTTAAGCAATAAAAACGACTCCCGGCCTTATTTGGTTCACATTTGTACTTTTGGTAAGCCAGCCCGTATTCATAACGCACTAAACCTTTTTATCGCGTTAAACGCCTTTTCTCGACGAGAAAAGCACAATTTCATCAAAAACAAACAAAACAAGAAAAATGAATCTATTCAACAAGTCTGCAACACGTCCTTAAGAGTTACATGATTTCACCCAATGTCAATGTGTAATTTCTCCAGTTCTGATCATTTTTTAGGTTTGTTGGTAGCTTGGTCAATGCCAAAACACAGTGAGATCTTTTTATGGCTTTAAACGCGTTTTCTCCTCGAGAGAAACATGATTTCACTAAAAACGTTATAGTTTAACCATGCCTGTTGTACATGTGTGCAAACACTCAGAGCCTTAAGATAGGGGTTTCACCAATGTGTTTTTTGGTGAAAAACCTTCTATTTCAAGGTTCTGTGCGTTTTCAGACAAGTACAATATGTATTTATAGTGTTTCTGATGAAATCCCTCCTTTTAATGCATTTTCTCACAGAAAACGAGTCTCTCGCCATGGGAACATGGCTTTTTTGAAAAAGCATATTCTGGTCGAGAAATCGTGTTTTAAGCAATAAAAACGACTCCCGGCCTTATTTAGTTCACATTTGTACTTTTGGTAAGCTAGCCCGTATTCATAACGCACTAAACCTTTTTATCGCGTTAAACGCCTTTTCTCGACGAGAAAAGCACAATTTCATCAAAAACAAACAAAACAAGAAAAATGAATCTATTCAACAAGTCTGCAACACGTCCTTAAGAGTTACATGATTTCACCCAATGTCAATGTGTAATTTCTCCAGTTCTGATCATTTTTTAGGTTTGTTGGTAGCTTGGTCAATGCCAAAACACAGTGAGATCTTTTTATGGCTTTAAACGCGTTTTCTCCTCGAGAGAAACATGATTAGCCCTAAAAACGTTATAGTTTAACCATGCCTGCTGTACATGTGTGCAAACACTCAGAGCCTTAAGATAGGGGTTTCACCAATGTGTTTTTTGGTGAGAAACCTTCTATTTCAAGGTTCTGTGCGTTTTCAGACAAGTACAATATGTATTTATAGTGTTTCTGATGAAATCCCTCCTTTTAATGCATTTTCTCACAGAAAACGAGTCTCTCGCCATGGGAACATGGCTTTTTTGAAAAAGCATATTCTGGTCGAGAAATCGTGTTTTAAGCAATAAAAACGACTCCCGGCCTTATTTAGTTCACATTTGTACTTTTGGTAAGCTAGCCCGTATTCATAACGCACTAAACCTTTTTATCGCGTTAAACGCCTTTTCTCGACGAGAAAAGCACAATTTCATCAAAAACAAACAAAACAAGAAAAATGAATCTATTCAACAAGTCTGCAACACGTCCTTAAGAGTTACATGATTTCACCCAATGTCAATATGTAATTTCTCCAGTTCTGATCATTTTTTAGGTTGTTGGTAGCTTGGTCAATGCCAAAACATAGTGAGATCTTTTTATGGCTTTAAACGCGTTTTCTCCTCGAGAGAAACATGATTTCACTAAAAACGTTATAGTTTAAACATGCCTGTTTGTACATGTGTGCAAACACTCAGAGCCTTAAGATAGGGGTTTCACCAATGTGTTTTTTGGTGAGAAACCTTCTATTTCAAGGTTCTGTGCGTTTTCAGACAAGTACAATATGTATTTATAGTGTTTCTCATGAAATCCCTCCTTTTAATGCATTTTCTCACAGAAAACGAGTCTCGCCATGGGAACATGGCTTTTTTGAAAAAGCATATTCTGGTCGAGAAATCGTGTTTTAAGCATAAAAACGACTCCCGGCCTTATTTAGTTCACATTTGTACTTTTGGTAAGCTAGCCCGTATTCATAACGCACTAAACCTTTTTATCGCGTTAAACGCCTTTTCTCGACGAGAAAAGCACAATTTCATCAAAAACAAACAAAACAAGAAAAATGAATCTATTCAACAAGTCTGCAACACGTCCTTAAGAGTTACATGATTTCACCCAATGTCAATGTGTAATTTCTCCAGTTCTGATCATTTTTTAGGTTTGTTGGTAGCTTGGTCAATGCCAAAACACAGTGAGATCTTTTTATGGCTTTAAACGCGTTTTCTCCTCGAGAGAAACATGATTAGCCCTAAAAACGTTATAGTTTAACCATGCCTGCTGTACATGTGTGCAAACACTCAGAGCCTTAAGATAGGGGTTTCACCAATGTGTTTTTTGGTGAGAAACCTTCTATTTCAAGGTTCTGTGCGTTTTCAGACAAGTACAATATGTATTTATAGTGTTTCTGATGAAATCCCTCCTTTTAATGCATTTTCTCACAGAAAACGAGTCTCTCGCCATGGGAACATGGCTTTTTTGAAAAAGCATATTCTGGTCGAGAAATCGTGTTTTAAGCAATAAAAACGACTCCCGGCCTTATTTAGTTCACATTTGTACTTTTGGTAAGCTAGCCCGTATTCATAACGCACTAAACCTTTTTATCGCGTTAAACGCCTTTTCTCGACGAGAAAAGCACAATTTCATCAAAAACAAACAAAACAAGAAAAATGAATCTATTCAACAAGTCTGCAACACGTCCTTAAGAGTTACATGATTTCACCCAATGTCAATATGTAATTTCTCCAGTTCTGATCATTTTTTAGGTTGTTGGTAGCTTGGTCAATGCCAAAACATAGTGAGATCTTTTTATGGCTTTAAACGCGTTTTCTCCTCGAGAGAAACATGATTTCACTAAAAACGTTATAGTTTAAACATGCCTGTTTGTACATGTGTGCAAACACTCAGAGCCTTAAGATAGGGGTTTCACCAATGTGTTTTTTGGTGAGAAACCTTCTATTTCAAGGTTCTGTGCGTTTTCAGACAAGTACAATATGTATTTATAGTGTTTCTCATGAAATCCCTCCTTTTAATGCATTTTCTCACAGAAAACGAGTCTCGCCATGGGAACATGGCTTTTTTGAAAAAGCATATTCTGGTCGAGAAATCGTGTTTTAAGCATAAAAACGACTCCCGGCCTTATTTAGTTCACATTTGTACTTTTGGTAAGCTAGCCCGTATTCATAACGCACTAAACCTTTTTATCGCGTTAAACGCCTTTTCTCGACGAGAAAAGCACAATTTCATCAAAAACAAACAAAACAAGAAAAATGAATCTATTCAACAAGTCTGCAACACGTCCTTAAGAGTTACGTGATTTCACCCAATGTCAATATGTAATTTCTCCAGTTCTGATCATTTTTTAGGTTGTTGGTAGCTTGGTCAATGCCAAAACACAGTGAGATCTTTTTATGGCTTTAAACGCATTTTCTCCTCGAGAGAAACATGATTTCACTAAAAACGTTATAGTTTAACCATGCCTGTTTGTACATGTATGCAAACACTCAGAGCCTTAAGATAGGGGTTTCACCAATGTGTTTTTTGGTGCGAAACCTTCTATTTCAAGGTTCTGTGCGTTTTCAGACAAGTACAATATGTATTTATAGTGTTTCTGATGAAATCCCTCCTTTTAATGCATTTTCTCACAGAAAACGAGTCTCTCGCCACATGGGAACATGGCTTTTTTGAAAAAGCATATTCTGGTCGAGAAATCGTGTTTTAAGCAATAAAAACGACTCCCGGCCTTATTTGGTTCACATTTGTACTTTTGGTAAGCCAGCCCGTATTCATAACGCACTAAACCTTTTTATCGCGTTAAACGCCTTTTCTCGACGAGAAAAGCACAATTTCATCAAAAACAAACAAAACAAGAAAAATGAATCTATTCAACAAGTCTGCAACACGTCCTTAAGAGTTACATGATTTCACCCAATGTCAATGTGTAATTTCTCCAGTTCTGATCATTTTTTAGGTTTGTTGGTAGCTTGGTCAATGCCAAAACACAGTGAGATCTTTTTATGGCTTTAAACGCGTTTTCTCCTCGAGAGAAACATGATTAGCACTAAAAACGTTATAGTTTAACCATGCCTGTTGTACATGTGTGCAAACACTCAGAGCCTTAAGATAGGGGTTTCACCAATGTGTTTTTTGGTGAGAAACCTTCTATTTCAAGGTTCTGTGCGTTTTCAGACAAGTACAATATGTATTTATAGTGTTTCTGATGAAATCCCTCCTTTTAATGCATTTTCTCACAGAAAACGAGTCTCTCGCCATGGGAACATGGCTTTTTTGAAAAAGCATATTCTGGTCGAGAAATCGTGTTTTAAGCAATAAAAACGACTCCCGGCCTTATTTAGTTCACATTTGTACTTTTGGTAAGCTAGCCCGTATTCATAACGCACTAAACCTTTTTATCGCGTTAAACGCCTTTTCTCGACGAGAAAAGCACAATTTCATCAAAAACAAACAAAACAAGAAAAATGAATCTATTCAACAAGTCTGCAACACGTCCTTAAGAGTTACATGATTTCACCCAATGTCAATGTGTAATTTCTCCAGTTCTGATCATTTTTTAGGTTTGTTGGTAGCTTGGTCAATGCCAAAAAACAGTGAGATCTTTTTATGGCTTTAAACGCGTTTTCTCCTCGAGAGAAACATGATTAGCCCTAAAAACGTTATAGTTTAACCATGCCTGTTGTACATGTGTGCAAACACTCAGAGCCTTAAGATAGGGGTTTCACCAATGTGTTTTTTGGTGAGAAACCTTCTATTTCAAGGTTCTGTGCGTTTTCAGACAAGTACAATATGTATTTATAGTGTTTCTGATGAAATCCCTCCTTTTAATGCATTTTCTCACAGAAAACGAGTCTCTCGCCACATGGGAACATGGCTTTTTTTAAAAAGCATATTCTGGTCGAGAAATCGTGTTTTAAGCAATAAAAACGACTCCCGGCCTTATTTGGTTCACATTTGTACTTTTGGTAAGCCAGCCCGTATTCATAACGCACTAAACCTTTTTATCGCGTTAAACGCCTTTTCTCGACGAGAAAAGCACAATTTCATCCAAAACAAACAAAACAAGAAAAATGAATCTATTCAACAAGTCTGCAACACGTCCTTAAGAGTTACATGATTTCACCCAATGTCAATGTGTAATTTCTCCAGTTCTGATCATTTTTTAGGTTTGTTGGTAGCTTGGTCAATGCCAAAACACAGTGAGATCTTTTTATGGCTTTAAACGCGTTTTCTCCTCGAGAGAAACATGATTTCACTAAAAACGTTATAGTTTAACCATGCCTGTTGTACATGTGTGCAAACACTCAGAGCCTTAAGATAGGGGTTTCACCAATGTGTTTTTTGGTGAGAAACCTTCTATTTCAAGGTTCTGTGCGTTTTCAGACAAGTACAATATGTATTTATAGTGTTTCTGATGAAATCCCTCCTTTTAATGCATTTTCTCACAGAAAACGAGTCTCTCGCCATGGGAACATGGCTTTTTTGAAAAAGCATATTCTGGTCGAGAAATCGTGTTTTAAGCAATAAAAACGACTCCCGGCCTTATTTAATTCACATTTGTACTTTTGGTAAGCTAGCCCGTATTCATAACGCACTAAACCTTTTTATCGCGTTAAACGCCTTTTCTCGACGAGAAAAGCACAATTTCATCAAAAACAAACAAAACAAGAAAAATGAATCTATTCAACAAGTCTGCAACACGTCCTTAAGAGTTACATGATTTCACCCAATGTCAATGTGTAATTTCTCCAGTTCTGATCATTTTTTAGGTTTGTTGGTAGCTTGGTCAATGCCAAAACACAGTGAGATCTTTTTATGGCTTTAAACGCGTTTTCTCCTCGAGAGAAACATGATTAGCCCTAAAAACGTTATAGTTTAACCATGGCTGTTGTACATGTGTGCAAACACTCAGAGCCTTAAGATAGGGGTTTCACCAATGTGTTTTTTGGTGAGAAACCTTCTATTTCAAGGTTCTGTGCGTTTTCCGACAAGTACAATATGTATTTATAGTGTTTCTGATGAAATCCCTCCTTTTAATGCATTTTCTCACAGAAAACGAGTCTCTCGCCATGGGAACATGGCTTTTTTGAAAAAGCATATTCTCGTCGAGAAATCGTGTTTTAAACAATAAAAACGACTCCCGGCCTTATTTAGTTCACATTTGTACTTTTGGTAAGCTAACCCGTATTCATAACGCACTAAACCTTTTTATCGCGTTAAACGCCTTTTCTCGACGAGAAAAGCACAATTTCATCAAAAACAAACAAAACAAGAAAAATGAATGTATTCAACAGGTCTACAACACGTCCTTAAGAGTTACATGATTTCACCCAATGTCAATATGTAATTTGTCCAGTTCTGATCATTTTTTAGGTTTGTTGGTAGCTTGGTCAATGCCAAAACACAGTGAGATCTTTTTATGGCTTTAAACGCGTTTTCTCCTCGAGAGAAACATGATTTCACTAAAAACGTTATAGTTTAACCATGCCTGTTGTACATGTGTGCAAACACTCAGAGCCTTAAGATAGGGGTTTCACCAATGTGTTTTTTGGTGAGAAACCTTCTATTTCAAGGTTCTGTGCGTTTTCAGACAAGTACAATATGTATTTATAGTGTTTCTGATGAAATCCCTCCTTTTAATGCATTTTCTCACAGAAAACGAGTCTCTCGCCATGGGAACATGGCTTTTTTGAAAAAGCATATTCTGGTCGAGAAATCGTGTTTTAAGCAATAAAAACGACTCCCGGCCTTATTTAGTTCACATTTGTACTTTTGGTAAGCTAGCCCGTATTCATAACGCACTAAACCTTTTTATCGCGTTAAACGCCTTTTCTCGACGAGAAAAGCACAATTTCATCAAAAACAAACAAAACAAGAAAAATGAATCTATTCAACAAGTCTGCAACACGTCCTTAAGAGTTACATGATTTCACCCAATGTCAATGTGTAATTTCTCCAGTTCTGATCATTTTTTAGGTTTGTTGGTAGCTTGGTCAATGCCAAAAAACAGTGAGATCTTTTTATGGCTTTAAACGCGTTTTCTCCTCGAGAGAAACATGATTAGCCCTAAAAACGTTATAGTTTAACCATGCCTGTTGTACATGTGTGCAAACACTCAGAGCCTTAAGATAGGGGTTTCACCAATGTGTTTTTTGGTGAGAAACCTTCTATTTCAAGGTTCTGTGCGTTTTCAGACAAGTACAATATGTATTTATAGTGTTTCTGATGAAATCCCTCCTTTTAATGCATTTTCTCACAGAAAACGAGTCTCTCGCCATGGGAACATGGCTTTTTTGAAAAAGCATATTCTGGTCGAGAAATCGTATTTTAAGCAATAAAAACGACTCCCGGCCTTATTTAGTTCACATTTGTACTTTTGGTAAGCTAGCCCGTATTCATAACGCACTAAACCTTTTTATCGCGTTAAACGCCTTTTCTCGACGAGAAAAGCAATTTCATCAAAAACAAACAAAACAAGAAAAATGAATCTATTCAACAAGTCTGCAACACGTCCTTAAGAGTTACATGATTTCACCCAATGTCAATATGTAATTTCTCCAGTTCTGATCATTTTTTAGGTTGTTGGTAGCTTGGTCAATGCCAAAACACAGTGAGATCTTTTTATGGCTTTAAACGCGTTTTCTCCTCGAGAGAAACATGATTTCACTAAAAACGTTATAGTTTAAACATGCCTGTTGTACATGTGCTCAAACACTCAGAGCCTTAAGATAGGGGTTTCACCAATGTGTTTTTTGGTGAGAAACCTTCTATTTCAAGGTTCTGTGCGTTTTCCGACAAGTACAATATGTATTTATAGTGTTTCTGATGAAATCCCTCCTTTTAATGCATTTTCTCACAGAAAACGAGTCTCTCGCCATGGGAACATGGCTTTTTTGAAAAAGCATATTCTGGTCGAGAAATCGTGTTTTAAGCAATAAAAACGACTCCCGGCCTTATTTAGTTCACATTTGTACTTTTGGTAAGCTAGCCCGTATTCATAACGCACTAAACCTTTTTATCGCGTTAAACGCCTTTTCTCGACGAGAAAAGCACAATTTCATCAAAAACAAACAAAACAAGAAAAATGAATCTATTCAACAAGTCTGCAACACGTCCTTAAGAGTTACGTGATTTCACCCAATGTCAATATGTAATTTCTCCAGTTCTGATCATTTTTTAGGTTGTTGGTAGCTTGGTCAATGCCAAAACACAGTGAGATCTTTTTATGGCTTCAAACGCGTTTTCTCCTCGAGAGAAACATGATTTCACTAAAAACGTTATAGTTTAAACATGCCTGTTTGTACATGTATGCAAACACTCAGAGCCTTAAGATAGGGGTTTCACCAATGTGTTTTTTGGTGAGAAACCTTCTATTTCAAGGTTCTGTGCGTTTTCAGACAAGTACAATATGTATTTATAGTGTTTCTGATGAAATCCCTCCTTTTAATGCATTTTCTCACAGAAAACGAGTCTCTCGCCATGGGAACATGGCTTTTTTGAAAAAGCATATTCTGGTCGAGAAATCGTGTTTTAAGCAATAAAAACGACTCCCGGCCTTATTTAGTTCACATTTGTACTTTTGGTAAGCTAGCCCGTATTCATAACGCACTAAACCTTTTTATCGCGTTAAACGCCTTTTCTCGACGAGAAAAGCACAATTTCATCAAAAACAAACAAAACAAGAAAAATGAATCTATTCAACAAGTCTGCAACACGTCCTTAAGAGTTACATGATTTCACCCAATGTCAATGTGTAATTTCTCCAGTTCTGATCATTTTTTAGGTTTGTTGGTAGCTTGGTCAATGCCAAAACACAGTGAGATCTTTTTATGGCTTTAAACGCGTTTTCTCCTCGAGAGAAACATGATTAGCCCTAAAAACGTTATAGTTTAACCATGCCTGTTGTACATGTGTGCAAACACTCAGAGCCTTAAGATAGGGGTTTCACCAATGTGTTTTTTGGTGAGAAACCTTCTATTTCAAGGTTCTGTGCGTTTTCCGACAAGTACAATATGTATTTATAGTGTTTCTGATGAAATCCCTCCTTTTAATGCATTTTCTCACAGAAAACGAGTCTCTCGCCATGGGAACATGGCTTTTTTGAAAAAGCATATTCTCGTCGAGAAATCGTGTTTTAAACAATAAAAACGACTCCCGGCCTTATTTAGTTCACATTTGTACTTTTGGTAAGCTAACCCGTATTCATAACGCACTAAACCTTTTTATCGCGTTAAACGCCTTTTCTCGACGAGAAAAGCACAATTTCATCAAAAACAAACAAAACAAGAAAAATGAATGTATTCAACAAGTCTACAACACGTCCTTAAGAGTTACATGATTTCACCCAATGTCAATATGTAATTTGTCCAGTTCTGATCATTTTTTAGGTTGTTGGTAGCTTGGTCCAATGTCAAAACACAGTGAAATCTTTTTATGGCTTTAAACGCGTTTTCTCCTCGAGAGAAACATGATTTCACTAAAAACGTTATAGTTTAAACATGCCTGTTGTACATGTGCGCAAACACTCAGAGCCTTAAGATAGGGCTTTCACCAATGTGTTTTTTGGTGAGAAACCTTCTATTCCAAGGTTCTGTGCGTTTTCAGACAAGTACAATATGTATTTATAGTGTTTCTGATGAAATCCCTCCTTTTAATGCATTTTCTCACAGAAAACGAGTCTCTCGCAATGGGAACATGGCTTTTTAAAAAAAGCATATTCTCGTCGAGAAATCGTGTCTTAAACAATAAAAACGACTCCCGGCCTTATTTAGTTCACATTTGTACTTTTGGTAAGCTAGCCCGTATTCATAACGCACTAAACCTTTTTATCGCGTTAAACGCCTTTTCTCGACGAGAAAAGCAATTTCATCAAAAACAAACAAAACAAGAAAAATGAATCTATTCAACAAGTCTGCAACACGTCCTTAAGAGTTACGTGATTTCACCCAATGTCAATATGTAATTTCTCCAGTTCTGATCATTTTTTAGGTTGTTGGTAGCTTGGTCCAATGCCAAAACACAGTGAGATCTTTTTATGGCTTTAAACGCGTTTTCTCCTCGAGAGAAACATGATTTCACTAAAAACGTTATAGTTTAAACATGCCTGTTTGTACATGTGTGCAAACACTCAGAGCCTTAAGATAGGGGTTTCACCAATGTGTTTTTTGGTGAGAAACCTTCTATTTCAAGGTTCTGTGCGTTTTCAGACAAGTACAATATGTATTTATAGTGTTTCTCATGAAATCCCTCCTTTTAATGCATTTTCTCACAGAAAACGAGTCTCTCGCCACATGGGAACATGGCTTTTTTGAAAAAGCATATTCTGGTCGAGAAATCGTGTTTTAAGCAATAAAAACGACTCCCGGCCTTATTTGGTTCACATTTGTACTTTTGGTAAGCCAGCCCGTATTCATAACGCACTAAACCTTTTTATCGCGTTAAACGCCTTTTCTCGACGAGAAAAGCACAATTTCATCAAAAACAAACAAAACAAGAAAAATGAATCTATTCAACAAGTCTGCAACACGTCCTTAAGAGTTACATGATTTCACCCTATGTCAATGTGTAATTTCTCCAGTTCTGATCATTTTTTAGGTTTGTTGGTAGCTTGGGCAATGCCAAAACACAGTGAGATCTTTTTATGGCTTTAAAAGCGTTTTCTCCTCGAGAGAAACATGATTTCACTAAAAACGTTATAGTTTAACCATGCCTGTTGTACATGTGTGCAAACACTCAGAGCCTTAAGATAGGGGTTTCACCAATGTGTTTTTTGGTGAGAAACCTTCTATTTCAAGGTTCTGTGCGTTTTCAGACAAGTACAATATGTATTTATAGTGTTTCTGATGAAATCCCTCCTTTTAATGCATTTTCTCACAGAAAACGAGTCTCTCGCCATGGGAACATGGCTTTTTTGAAAAAGCATATTCTGGTCGAGAAATCGTGTTTTAAGCAATAAAAACGACTCCCGGCCTTATTTGGTTCACATTTGTACTTTTGGTAAGCCAGCCCGTATTCATAACGCACTAAACCTTTTTATAGCGTTAAACGCCTTTTCTCGACGAGAAAAGCACAATTTCATCAAAAACAAACAAAACAAGAAAAATGAATCTATTCAACAAGTCTGCAACACGTCCTTAAGAGTTACATGATTTCACCCTATGTCAATGTGTAATTTCTCCAGTTCTGATCATTTTTTAGGTTTGTTGGTAGCTTGGTCAATGCCAAAACACAGTGAGATCTTTTTATGGCTTTAAACGCGTTTTCTCCTCGAGAGAAACATGATTTCACTAAAAACGTTATAGTTTAACCATGCCTGTTGTACATGTGTGCAAACACTCAGAGCCTTAAGATAGGGGTTTCACCAATGTGTTTTTTGGTGAGAAACCTTCTATTTCAAGGTTCTGTGCGTTTTCAGACAAGTACAATATGTATTTATAGTGTTTCTGATGAAATCCCTCCTTTTAATGCATTTTCTCACAGAAAACGAGTCTCTCGCCATGGGAACATGGCTTTTTTGAAAAAGCATATTCTGGTCGAGAAATCGTATTTTAAGCAATAAAAACGACTCCCGGCCTTATTTAGTTCACATTTGTACTTTTGGTAAGCTAGCCCGTATTCATAACGCACTAAACCTTTTTATCGCGTTAAACGCCTTTTCTCGACGAGAAAAGCACAATTTCATCAAAAACAAACAAAACAAGAAAAATGAATCTATTCAACAAGTCTGCAACACGTCCTTAAGAGTTACATGATTTCACCCAATGTCAATATGTAATTTCTCCAGTTCTGATCATTTTTTAGGTTGTTGGTAGCTTGGTCAATGCCAAAACACAGTGAGATCTTTTTATGGCTTTAAACGCGTTTTCTCCTCGAGAGAAACATGATTTCACTAAAAACGTTATAGTTTAAACATGCCTGTTGTACATGTGCTCAAACACTCAGAGCCTTAAGATAGGGGTTTCACCAATGTGTTTTTTGGTGAGAAACCTTCTATTTCAAGGTTCTGTGCGTTTTCCGACAAGTACAATATGTATTTATAGTGTTTCTGATGAAATCCCTCCTTTTAATGCATTTTCTCACAGAAAACGAGTCTCTCGCCATGGGAACATGGCTTTTTTGAAAAAGCATATTCTCGTCGAGAAATCGTGTTTTAAACAATAAAAACGACTCCCGGCCTTATTTAGTTCACATTTGTACTTTTGGTAAGCTAGCCCGTATTCATAACGCACTAAACCTTTTTATCGCGTTAAACGCCTTTTCTCGACGAGAAAAGCACAATTTCATCAAAAACAAACAAAACAAGAAAAATGAATCTATTCAACAAGTCTGCAACACGTCCTTAAGAGTTACGTGATTTCACCCAATGTCAATATGTAATTTCTCCAGTTCTGATCATTTTTTAGGTTGTTGGTAGCTTGGTCAATGCCAAAACACAGTGAGATCTTTTTATGGCTTTAAACGCGTTTTCTCCTCGAGAGAAACATGATTTCACTAAAAACGTTATAGTTTAAACATGCCTGTTTGTACATGTATGCAAACACTCAGAGCCTTAAGATAGGGGTTTCACCAATGTGTTTTTTGGTGAGAAACCTTCTATTTCAAGGTTCTGTGCGTTTTCAGACAAGTACAATATGTATTTATAGTGTTTCTCATGAAATCCCTCCTTTTAATGCATTTTCTCACAGAAAACGAGTCTCTCGCCATGGGAACATGGCTTTTTTGAAAAAGCATATTCTGGTCGAGAAATCGTATTTTAAGCAATAAAAACGACTCCCGGCCTTATTTAGTTCACATTTGTACTTTTGGTAAGCTAGCCCGTATTCATAACGCACTAAACCTTTTTATTGCGTTAAACGCCTTTTCTCGACGAGAAAAGCACAATTTCATCAAAAACAAACAAAACAAGAAAAATGAATCTATTCAACAAGTCTGCAACACGTCCTTAAGAGTTACGTGATTTCACCCAATGTCAATATGTAATTTCTCCAGTTCTGATCATTTTTTAGGTTTTTGGTAGCTTGGTCCAATGCCAAAACACAGTGAGATCTTTTTATGGCTTTAAACGCGTTTTCTCCTCGAGAGAAACATGATTTCACTAAAAACGTTATAGTTTAAACATGCCTGTTTTTACATGTGTGCAAACACTCAGAGCCTTAAGATAGGGGTTTCACCAATGTGTTTTTTGGTGAGAAACCTTCTATTTCAAGGTTCTGTGCGTTTTCAGACAAGTACAATATGTATTTATAGTGTTTCTCATGAAATCCCTCCTTTTAATGCATTTTCTCACAGAAAACGAGTCTCTCGCCACATGGGAACATGGCTTTTTTGAAAAAGCATATTCTGGTCGAGAAATCGTGTTTTAAGCAATAAAAACGACTCCCGGCCTTATTTGGTTCACATTTGTACTTTTGGTAAGCCAGCCCGTATTCATAACGCACTAAACCTTTTTATAGCGTTAAACGCCTTTTCTCGACGAGAAAAGCACAATTTCATCAAAAACAAACAAAACAAGAAAAATGAATCTATTCAACAAGTCTGCAACACGTCCTTAAGAGTTACATGATTTCACCCTATGTCAATGTGTAATTTCTCCAGTTCTGATCATTTTTTAGGTTTGTTGGTAGCTTGGTCAATGCCAAAACACAGTGAGATCTTTTTATGGCTTTAATCGCGTTTTCTCCTCGAGAGAAACATGATTTCACTAAAATCGTTATAGTTTAACCATGCCTGTTGTACATGTGTGCAAACACTCAGAGCCTTAAGATAGGGGTTTCACCAATGTGTTTTTTGGTGAGAAACCTTCTATTTCAAGGTTCTGTGCGTTTTCAGACAAGTACAATATGTATTTATAGTGTTTCTGATGAAATCCCTCCTTTTAATGCATTTTCTCACAGAAAACGAGTCTCTCGCCATGGGAACATGGCTTTTTTGAAAAAGCATATTCTGGTCGAGAAATCGTATTTTAAGCAATAAAAACGACTCCCGGCCTTATTTAGTTCACATTTGTACTTTTGGTAAGCTAGCCCGTATTCATAACGCACTAAACCTTTTTATCGCGTTAAACGCCTTTTCTCGACGAGAAAAGCAATTTCATCAAAAACAAACAAAACAAGAAAAATGAATCTATTCAACAAGTCTGCAACACGTCCTTAAGAGTTACATGATTTCACCCAATGTCAATATGTAATTTCTCCAGTTCTGATCATTTTTTAGGTTGTTGGTAGCTTGGTCAATGCCAAAACACAGTGAGATCTTTTTATGGCTTTAAACGCGTTTTCTCCTCGAGAGAAACATGATTTCACTAAAAACGTTATAGTTTAAACATGCCTGTTGTACATGTGCTCAAACACTCAGAGCCTTAAGATAGGGGTTTCACCAATGTGTTTTTTGGTGAGAAACCTTCTATTTCAAGGTTCTGTGCGTTTTCCGACAAGTACAATATGTATTTATAGTGTTTCTGATGAAATCCCTCCTTTTAATGCATTTTCTCACAGAAAACGAGTCTCTCGCCATGGGAACATGGCTTTTTTGAAAAAGCATATTCTGGTCGAGAAATCGTGTTTTAAGCAATAAAAACGACTCCCGGCCTTATTTAGTTCACATTTGTACTTTTGGTAAGCTAGCCCGTATTCATAACGCACTAAACCTTTTTATCGCGTTAAACGCCTTTTCTCGACGAGAAAAGCACAATTTCATCAAAAACAAACAAAACAAGAAAAATGAATCTATTCAACAAGTCTGCAACACGTCCTTAAGAGTTACGTGATTTCACCCAATGTCAATATGTAATTTCTCCAGTTCTGATCATTTTTTAGGTTGTTGGTAGCTTGGTCAATGCCAAAACACAGTGAGATCTTTTTATGGCTTTAAACGCGTTTTCTCCTCGAGAGAAACATGATTTCACTAAAAACGTTATAGTTTAAACATGCCTGTTTGTACATGTATGCAAACACTCAGAGCCTTAAGATAGGGGTTTCACCAATGTGTTTTTTGGTGAGAAACCTTCTATTTCAAGGTTCTGTGCGTTTTCAGACAAGTACAATATGTATTTATAGTGTTTCTGATGAAATCCCTCCTTTTAATGCATTTTCTCACAGAAAACGAGTCTCTCGCCACATGGGAACATGGCTTTTTTTAAAAAGCATATTCTGGTCGAGAAATCGTGTTTTAAGCAATAAAAACGACTCCCGGCCTTATTTGGTTCACATTTGTACTTTTGGTAAGCCAGCCCGTATTCATAACGCACTAAACCTTTTTATCGCGTTAAACGCCTTTTCTCGACGAGAAAAGCACAATTTCATCAAAAACAAACAAAACAAGAAAAATGAATCTATTCAACAAGTCTGCAACACGTCCTTAAGAGTTACATGATTTCACCCAATGTCAATGTGTAATTTCTCCAGTTCTGATCATTTTTTAGGTTTGTTGGTAGCTTGGTCAATGCCAAAACACAGTGAGATCTTTTTATGGCTTTAAACGCGTTTTCTCCTCGAGAGAAACATGATTTCACTAAAAACGTTATAGTTTAACCATGCCTGTTGTACATGTGTGCAAACACTCAGAGCCTTAAGATAGGGGTTTCACCAATGTGTTTTTTGGTGAGAAACCTTCTATTTCAAGGTTCTGTGCGTTTTCAGACAAGTACAATATGTATTTATAGTGTTTCTGATGAAATCCCTCCTTTTAATGCATTTTCTCACAGAAAACGAGTCTCTCGCCATGGGAACATGGCTTTTTTGAAAAAGCATATTCTGGTCGAGAAATCGTGTTTTAAGCAATAAAAACGACTCCCGGCCTTATTTAGTTCACATTTGTACTTTTGGTAAGCTAGCCCGTATTCATAACGCACTAAACCTTTTTATTGCGTTAAACGCCTTTTCTCGACGAGAAAAGCACAATTTCATCAAAAACAAACAAAACAAGAAAAATGAATCTATTCAACAAGTCTGCAACACGTCCTTAAGAGTTACGTGATTTCACCCAATGTCAATATGTAATTTCTCCAGTTCTGATCATTTTTTAGGTTTTTGGTAGCTTGGTCCAATGCCAAAACACAGTGAGATCTTTTTATGGCTTTAAAAGCGTTTTCTCCTCGAGAGAAACATGATTTCACTAAAAACGTTATAGTTTAAACATGCCTGTTTGTACATGTGTGCAAACACTCAGAGCCTTAAGATAGGGGTTTCACCAATGTGTTTTTTGGTGAGAAACCTTCTATTTCAAGGTTCTGTGCGTTTTCAGACAAGTACAATATGTATTTATAGTGTTTCTGATGAAATCCCTCCTTTTAATGCATTTTCTCACAGAAAACGAGTCTCTCGCCATGGGAACATGGCTTTTTTGAAAAAGCATATTCTGGTCGAGAAATCGTGTTTTAAGCAATAAAAACGACTCCCGGCCTTATTTGGTTCACATTTGTACTTTTGGTAAGCCAGCCCGTATTCATAACGCACTAAACCTTTTTATCGCGTTAAACGCCTTTTCTCGACGAGAAAAGCACAATTTCATCAAAAACAAACAAAACAAGAAAAATGAATCTATTCAACAAGTCTGCAACACGTCCTTAAGAGTTACATGATTTCACCCTATGTCAATGTGTAATTTCTCCAGTTCTGATCATTTTTTAGGTTTGTTGGTAGCTTGGTCAATGCCAAAACACAGTGAGATCTTTTTATGGCTTTAAACGCGTTTTCTCCTCGAGAGAAACATGATTTCACTAAAAACGTTATAGTTTAACCATGCCTGTTGTACATGTGTGCAAACACTCAGAGCCTTAAGATAGGGGTTTCACCAATGTGTTTTTTGGTGAGAAACCTTCTATTTCAAGGTTCTGTGCGTTTTCAGACAAGTACAATATGTATTTATAGTGTTTCTGATGAAATCCCTCCTTTTAATGCATTTTCTCACAGAAAACGAGTCTCTCGCCATGGGAACATGGCTTTTTTGAAAAAGCATATTCTGGTCGAGAAATCGTATTTTAAGCAATAAAAACGACTCCCGGCCTTATTTAGTTCACATTTGTACTTTTGGTAAGCTAGCCCGTATTCATAACGCACTAAACCTTTTTATCGCGTTAAACGCCTTTTCTCGACGAGAAAAGCACAATTTCATCAAAAACAAACAAAACAAGAAAAATGAATCTATTCAACAAGTCTGCAACACGTCCTTAAGAGTTACATGATTTCACCCAATGTCAATATGTAATTTCTCCAGTTCTGATCATTTTTTAGGTTGTTGGTAGCTTGGTCAATGCCAAAACACAGTGAGATCTTTTTATGGCTTTAAACGCGTTTTCTCCTCGAGAGAAACATGATTTCACTAAAAACGTTATAGTTTAAACATGCCTGTTGTACATGTGCTCAAACACTCAGAGCCTTAAGATAGGGGTTTCACCAATGTGTTTTTTGGTGAGAAACCTTCTATTTCAAGGTTCTGTGCGTTTTCCGACAAGTACAATATGTATTTATAGTGTTTCTGATGAAATCCCTCCTTTTAATGCATTTTCTCACAGAAAACGAGTCTCTCGCCATGGGAACATGGCTTTTTTGAAAAAGCATATTCTCGTCGAGAAATCGTGTTTTAAACAATAAAAACGACTCCCGGCCTTATTTAGTTCACATTTGTACTTTTGGTAAGCTAACCCGTATTCATAACGCACTAAACCTTTTTATCGCGTTAAACGCCTTTTCTCGACGAGAAAAGCACAATTTCATCAAAAACAAACAAAACAAGAAAAATGAATCTATTCAACAAGTCTGCAACACGTCCTTAAGAGTTACGTGATTTCACCCAATGTCAATATGTAATTTCTCCAGTTCTGATCATTTTTTAGGTTGTTGGTAGCTTGGTCAATGCCAAAACACAGTGAGATCTTTTTATGGCTTTAAACGCGTTTTCTCCTCGAGAGAAACATGATTTCACTAAAAACGTTATAGTTTAAACATGCCTGTTTGTACATGTATGCAAACACTCAGAGCCTTAAGATAGGGGTTTCACCAATGTGTTTTTTGGTGAGAAACCTTCTATTTCAAGGTTCTGTGCGTTTTCAGACAAGTACAATATGTATTTATAGTGTTTCTCATGAAATCCCTCCTTTTAATGCATTTTCTCACAGAAAACGAGTCTCTCGCCATGGGAACATGGCTTTTTTGAAAAAGCATATTCTGGTCGAGAAATCGTATTTTAAGCAATAAAAACGACTCCCGGCCTTATTTAGTTCACATTTGTACTTTTGGTAAGCTAGCCCGTATTCATAACGCACTAAACCTTTTTATTGCGTTAAACGCCTTTTCTCGACGAGAAAAGCACAATTTCATCAAAAACAAACAAAACAAGAAAAATGAATCTATTCAACAAGTCTGCAACACGTCCTTAAGAGTTACGTGATTTCACCCAATGTCAATATGTAATTTCTCCAGTTCTGATCATTTTTTAGGTTTTTGGTAGCTTGGTCAATGCCAAAACACAGTGAGATCTTTTTATGGCTTTAAACGCGTTTTCTCCTCGAGAGAAACATGATTTCACTAAAAACGTTATAGTTTAAACATGCCTGTTTGTACATGTATGCAAACACTCAGAGCCTTAAGATAGGGGTTTCACCAATGTGTTTTTTGGTGAGAAACCTTCTATTTCAAGGTTCTGTGCGTTTTCAGACAAGTACAATATGTATTTATAGTGTTTCTCATGAAATCCCTCCTTTTAATGCATTTTCTCACAGAAAACGAGTCTCTCGCCACATGGGAACATGGCTTTTTTGAAAAAGCATATTCTGGTCGAGAAATCGTGTTTTAAGCAATAAAAACGACTCCCGGCCTTATTTGGTTCACAT
Organism: Lampris incognitus; assembly: GCF_029633865.1. NCBI lineage: Eukaryota > Metazoa > Chordata > Actinopteri > Lampriformes > Lampridae > Lampris > Lampris incognitus. Next base: position 37,620 of record NW_026611592.1, on the reverse strand, counting down.
TTGTACTTTTGGTAAGCCAGCCCGTATTCATAACGCACTAAACCTTTTTATCGCGTTAAACGCCTTTTCTCGACGAGAAAAGCACAATTTCATCAAAAACAAACAAAACAAGAAAAATGAATCTATTCAACAAGTCTGCAACACGTCCTTAAGAGTTAAATGATTTCACCCAATGTCAATGTGTAATTTCTCCAGTTCTGATCATTTTTTAGGTTTGTTGGTAGCTTGGTCAATGCCAAAACACAGTGAGATCTTTTTATGGCTTTAAACGCGTTTTCTCCTCGAGAGAAACATGATTTCACTAAAAACGTTATAGTTTAACCATGCCTGTTGTACATGTGTGCAAACACTCAGAGCCTTAAGATAGGGGTTTCACCAATGTGTTTTTTGGTGAGAAACCTTCTATTTCAAGGTTCTGTGCGTTTTCAGACAAGTACAATATGTATGTATAGTGTTTCTCATGAAATCCCTCCTTTTAATGCATTTTCTCACAGAAAACGAGTCTCTCGCCATGGGAACATGGCTTTTTTGAAAAAGCATATTCTCGTCGAGAAATCGTGTTTTAAACAATAAAAACGACTCCCGGCCTTATTTAGTTCACATTTGTACTTTTGGTAAGCTAACCCGTATTCATAACGCACTAAACCTTTTTATCGCGTTAAACGCCTTTTCTCGACGAGAAAAGCACAATTTCATCAAAAACAAACAAAACAAGAAAAATGAATCTATTCAACAAGTCTGCAACACGTCCTTAAGAGTTACGTGATTTCACCCAATGTCAATATGTAATTTCTCCAGTTCTGATCATTTTTTAGGTTGTTGGTAGCTTGGTCAATGCCAAAACACAGTGAGATCTTTTTATGGCTTTAAACGCGTTTTCTCCTCGAGAGAAACATGATTTCACTAAAAACGTTATAGTTTAAACATGCCTGTTTGTACATGTATGCAAACACTCAGAGCCTTAAGATAGGGGTTTCACCAATGTGTTTTTTGGTGAGAAACCTTCTATTTCAAGGTTCTGTGCGTTTTCAGACAAGTACAATATGTATTTATAGTGTTTCTCATGAAATCCCTCCTTTTAATGCATTTTCTCACAGAAAACGAGTCTCTCGCCATGGGAACATGGCTTTTTTGAAAAAGCATATTCTGGTCGAGAAATCGTATTTTAAGCAATAAAAACGACTCCCGGCCTTATTTAGTTCACATTTGTACTTTTGGTAAGCTAGCCCGTATTCATAACGCACTAAACCTTTTTATCGCGTTAAACGCCTTTTCTCGACGAGAAAAGCACAATTTCATCAAAAACAAACAAAACAAGAAAAATGAATCTATTCAACAAGTCTGCAACACGTCCTTAAGAGTTACGTGATTTCACCCAATGTCAATATGTAATTTCTCCAGTTCTGATCATTTTTAGGTTTTTGGTAGCTTGGTCAATGCCAAAACACAGTGAGATCTTTTTATGGCTTTAAACGCGTTTTCTCCTCGAGAGAAACATGATTTCACTAAAAACGTTATAGTTTAAACATGCCTGTTTGTACATGTATGCAAACACTCAGAGCCTTAAGATAGGGGTTTCACCAATGTGTTTTTTGGTGAGAAACCTTCTATTTCAAGGTTCTGTGCGTTTTCAGACAAGTACAATATGTATTTATAGTGTTTCTCATGAAATCCCTCCTTTTAATGCATTTTCTCACAGAAAACGAGTCTCTCGCCACATGGGAACATGGCTTTTTTGAAAAAGCATATTCTGGTCGAGAAATCGTGTTTTAAGCAATAAAAACGACTCCCGGCCTTATTTGGTTCACATTTGTACTTTTGGTAAGCCAGCCCGTATTCATAACGCACTAAACCTTTTTATCGCGTTAAACGCCTTTTCTCGACGAGAAAAGCACAATTTCATCAAAAACAAACAAAACAAGAAAAATGAATCTATTCAACAAGTCTGCAACACGTCCTTAAGAGTTAAATGATTTCACCCAATGTCAATGTGTAATTTCTCCAGTTCTGATCATTTTTTAGGTTTGTTGGTAGCTTGGTCAATGCCAAAACACAGTGAGATCTTTTTATGGCTTTAAACGCGTTTTCTCCTCGAGAGAAACATGATTTCACTAAAAACGTTATAGTTTAACCATGCCTGTTGTACATGTGTGCAAACACTCAGAGCCTTAAGATAGGGGTTTCACCAATGTGTTTTTTGGTGAGAAACCTTCTATTTCAAGGTTCTGTGCGTTTTCAGACAAGTACAATATGTATGTATAGTGTTTCTCATGAAATCCCTCCTTTTAATGCATTTTCTCACAGAAAACGAGTCTCGCCATGGGAACATGGCTTTTTTGAAAAAGCATATTCTGGTCGAGAAATCGTGTTTTAAGCAATAAAAACGACTCCCGGCCTTATTTAGTTCACATTTGTACTTTTGGTAAGCTAGCCCGTATTCATAACGCACTAAACCTTTTTATTGCGTTAAACGCCTTTTCTCGACGAGAAAAGCACAATTTCATCAAAAACAAACAAAACAAGAAAAATGAATCTATTCAACAAGTCTGCAACACGTCCTTAAGAGTTACGTGATTTCACCCAATGTCAATATGTAATTTCTCCAGTTCTGATCATTTTTTAGGTTTTTGGTAGCTTGGTCAATGCCAAAACACAGTGAGATCTTTTTATGGCTTTAAACGCGTTTTCTCCTCGAGAGAAACATGATTTCACTAAAAACGTTATAGTTTAAACATGCCTGTTTGTACATGTATGCAAACACTCAGAGCCTTAAGATAGGGGTTTCACCAATGTGTTTTTTGGTGAGAAACCTTCTATTTCAAGGTTCTGTGCGTTTTCAGACAAGTACAATATGTATTTATAGTGTTTCTCATGAAATCCCTCCTTTTAATGCATTTTCTCACAGAAAACGAGTCTCTCGCCACATGGGAACATGGCTTTTTTGAAAAAGCATATTCTGGTCGAGAAATCGTGTTTTAAGCAATAAAAACGACTCCCGGTCTTATTTGGTTCACATTTGTACTTTTGGTAAGCCAGCCCGTATTCATAACGCACTAAACCTTTTTATCGCGTTAAACGCCTTTTCTCGACGAGAAAAGCACAATTTCATCAAAAACAAACAAAACAAGAAAAATGAATCTATTCAACAAGTCTGCAACACGTCCTTAAGAGTTACATGATTTCACCCTATGTCAATGTGTAATTTCTCCAGTTCTGATCATTTTTTAGGTTTGTTGGTAGCTTGGTCAATGCCAAAACACAGTGAGATCTTTTTATGGCTTTAAACGCGTTTTCTCCTCGAGAGAAACATGATTTCACTAAAAACGTTATAGTTTAACCATGCCTGTTGTACATGTGTGCAAACACTCAGAGCCTTAAGATAGGGGTTTCACCAATGTGTTTTTTGGTGAGAAACCTTCTATTTCAAGGTTCTGTGCGTTTTCAGACAAGTACAATATGTATTTATAGTGTTTCTGATGAAATCCCTCCTTTTAATGCATTTTCTCACAGAAAACGAGTCTCTCGCCATGGGAACATGGCTTTTTTGAAAAAGCATATTCTGGTCGAGAAATCGTATTTTAAGCAATAAAAACGACTCCCGGCCTTATTTAGTTCACATTTGTACTTTTGGTAAGCTAGCCCGTATTCATAACGCACTAAACCTTTTTATCGCGTTAAACGCCTTTTCTCGACGAGAAAAGCACAATTTCATCAAAAACAAACAAAACAAGAAAAATGAATCTATTCAACAAGTCTGCAACACGTCCTTAAGAGTTACATGATTTCACCCAATGTCAATATGTAATTTCTCCAGTTCTGATCATTTTTTAGGTTGTTGGTAGCTTGGTCAATGCCAAAACACAGTGAGATCTTTTTATGGCTTTAAACGCGTTTTCTCCTCGAGAGAAACATGATTTCACTAAAAACGTTATAGTTTAAACATGCCTGTTGTACATGTACTCAAACACTCAGAGCCTTAAGATAGGGGTTTCACCAATGTGTTTTTTGGTGAGAAACCTTCTATTTCAAGGTTCTGTGCGTTTTCCGACAAGTACAATATGTATTTATAGTGTTTCTGATGAAATCCCTCCTTTTAATGCATTTTCTCACAGAAAACGAGTCTCTCGCCATGGGAACATGGCTTTTTTGAAAAAGCATATTCTCGTCGAGAAATCGTGTTTTAAACAATAAAAACGACTCCCGGCCTTATTTAGTTCACATTTGTACTTTTGGTAAGCTAACCCGTATTCATAACGCACTAAACCTTTTTATCGCGTTAAACGCCTTTTCTCGACGAGAAAAGCACAATTTCATCAAAAACAAACAAAACAAGAAAAATGAATCTATTCAACAAGTCTGCAACACGTCCTTAAGAGTTACGTGATTTCACCCAATGTCAATATGTAATTTCTCCAGTTCTGATCATTTTTTAGGTTGTTGGTAGCTTGGTCAATGCCAAAACACAGTGAGATCTTTTTATGGCTTTAAACGCGTTTTCTCCTCGAGAGAAACATGATTTCACTAAAAACGTTATAGTTTAAACATGCCTGTTTGTACATGTATGCAAACACTCAGAGCCTTAAGATAGGGGTTTCACCAATGTGTTTTTTGGTGAGAAACCTTCTATTTCAAGGTTCTGTGCGTTTTCAGACAAGTACAATATGTATTTATAGTGTTTCTCATGAAATCCCTCCTTTTAATGCATTTTCTCACAGAAAACGAGTCTCTCGCCACATGGGAACATGGCTTTTTTGAAAAAGCATATTCTGGTCGAGAAATCGTGTTTTAAGCAATAAAAACGACTCCCGGCCTTATTTGGTTCACATTTGTACTTTTGGTAAGCCAGCCCGTATTCATAACGCACTAAACCTTTTTATCGCGTTAAACGCCTTTTCTCGACGAGAAAAGCACAATTTCATCAAAAACAAACAAAACAAGAAAAATGAATCTATTCAACAAGTCTGCAACACGTCCTTAAGAGTTAAATGATTTCACCCAATGTCAATGTGTAATTTCTCCAGTTCTGATCATTTTTTAGGTTTGTTGGTAGCTTGGTCAATGCCAAAACACAGTGAGATCTTTTTATGGCTTTAAACGCGTTTTCTCCTCGAGAGAAACATGATTTCACTAAAAACGTTATAGTTTAACCATGCCTGTTGTACATGTGTGCAAACACTCAGAGCCTTAAGATAGGGGTTTCACCAATGTGTTTTTTGGTGAGAAACCTTCTATTTCAAGGTTCTGTGCGTTTTCAGACAAGTACAATATGTATGTATAGTGTTTCTCATGAAATCCCTCCTTTTAATGCATTTTCTCACAGAAAACGAGTCTCGCCATGGGAACATGGCTTTTTTGAAAAAGCATATTCTGGTCGAGAAATCGTGTTTTAAGCAATAAAAACGACTCCCGGCCTTATTTAGTTCACATTTGTACTTTTGGTAAGCTAGCCCGTATTCATAACGCACTAAACCTTTTTATTGCGTTAAACGCCTTTTCTCGACGAGAAAAGCACAATTTCATCAAAAACAAACAAAACAAGAAAAATGAATCTATTCAACAAGTCTGCAACACGTCCTTAAGAGTTACGTGATTTCACCCAATGTCAATATGTAATTTCTCCAGTTCTGATCATTTTTTAGGTTTTTGGAAGCTTGGTCAATGCCAAAACACAGTGAGATCTTTTTATGGCTTTAAACGCGTTTTCTCCTCGAGAGAAACATGATTTCACTAAAAACGTTATAGTTTAAACATGCCTGTTTGTACATGTATGCAAACACTCAGAGCCTTAAGATAGGGGTTTCACCAATGTGTTTTTTGGTGAGAAACCTTCTATTTCAAGGTTCTGTGCGTTTTCCGACAAGTACAATATGTATTTATAGTGTTTCTGATGAAATCCCTCCTTTTAATGCATTTTCTCACAGAAAACGAGTCTCTCGCCATGGGAACATGGCTTTTTTGAAAAAGCATATTCTGGTCGAGAAATCGTGTTTTAAGCAATAAAAACGACTCCCGGCCTTATTTAGTTCACATTTGTACTTTTGGTAAGCTAGCCCGTATTCATAACGCACTAAACCTTTTTATCGCGTTAAACGCCTTTTCTCGACGAGAAAAGCACAATTTCATCAAAAACAAACAAAACAAGAAAAATGAATCTATTCAACAAGTCTGCAACACGTCCTTAAGAGTTACGTGATTTCACCCAATGTCAATATGTAATTTCTCCAGTTCTGATCATTTTTTAGGTTGTTGGTAGCTTGGTCAATGCCAAAACACAGTGAGATCTTTTTATGGCTTCAAACGCGTTTTCTCCTCGAGAGAAACATGATTTCACTAAAAACGTTATAGTTTAAACATGCCTGTTTGTACATGTATGCAAACACTCAGAGCCTTAAGATAGGGGTTTCACCAATGTGTTTTTTGGTGAGAAACCTTCTATTTCAAGGTTCTGTGCGTTTTCAGACAAGTACAATATGTATTTATAGTGTTTCTGATGAAATCCCTCCTTTTAATGCATTTTCTCACAGAAAACGAGTCTCTCGCCATGGGAACATGGCTTTTTTGAAAAAGCATATTCTGGTCGAGAAATCGTGTTTTAAGCAATAAAAACGACTCCCGGCCTTATTTAGTTCACATTTGTACTTTTGGTAAGCTAGCCCGTATTCATAACGCACTAAACCTTTTTATCGCGTTAAACGCCTTTTCTCGACGAGAAAAGCACAATTTCATCAAAAACAAACAAAACAAGAAAAATGAATCTATTCAACAAGTCTGCAACACGTCCTTAAGAGTTACATGATTTCACCCAATGTCAATGTGTAATTTCTCCAGTTCTGATCATTTTTTAGGTTTGTTGGTAGCTTGGTCAATGCCAAAACACAGTGAGATCTTTTTATGGCTTTAAACGCGTTTTCTCCTCGAGAGAAACATGATTAGCCCTAAAAACGTTATAGTTTAACCATGCCTGTTGTACATGTGTGCAAACACTCAGAGCCTTAAGATAGGGGTTTCACCAATGTGTTTTTTGGTGAGAAACCTTCTATTTCAAGGTTCTGTGCGTTTTCCGACAAGTACAATATGTATTTATAGTGTTTCTGATGAAATCCCTCCTTTTAATGCATTTTCTCACAGAAAACGAGTCTCTCGCCATGGGAACATGGCTTTTTTGAAAAAGCATATTCTCGTCGAGAAATCGTGTTTTAAACAATAAAAACGACTCCCGGCCTTATTTAGTTCACATTTGTACTTTTGGTAAGCTAACCCGTATTCATAACGCACTAAACCTTTTTATCGCGTTAAACGCCTTTTCTCGACGAGAAAAGCACAATTTCATCAAAAACAAACAAAACAAGAAAAATGAATGTATTCAACAAGTCTACAACACGTCCTTAAGAGTTACATGATTTCACCCAATGTCAATATGTAATTTGTCCAGTTCTGATCATTTTTTAGGTTGTTGGTAGCTTGGTCCAATGTCAAAACACAGTGAAATCTTTTTATGGCTTTAAACGCGTTTTCTCCTCGAGAGAAACATGATTTCACTAAAAACGTTATAGTTTAAACATGCCTGTTGTACATGTGCGCAAACACTCAGAGCCTTAAGATAGGGCTTTCACCAATGTGTTTTTTGGTGAGAAACCTTCTATTCCAAGGTTCTGTGCGTTTTCAGACAAGTACAATATGTATTTATAGTGTTTCTGATGAAATCCCTCCTTTTAATGCATTTTCTCACAGAAAACGAGTCTCTCGCAATGGGAACATGGCTTTTTAAAAAAAGCATATTCTCGTCGAGAAATCGTGTCTTAAACAATAAAAACGACTCCCGGCCTTATTTAGTTCACATTTGTACTTTTGGTAAGCTAGCCCGTATTCATAACGCACTAAACCTTTTTATCGCGTTAAACGCCTTTTCTCGACGAGAAAAGCAATTTCATCAAAAACAAACAAAACAAGAAAAATGAATCTATTCAACAAGTCTGCAACACGTCCTTAAGAGTTACGTGATTTCACCCAATGTCAATATGTAATTTCTCCAGTTCTGATCATTTTTTAGGTTGTTGGTAGCTTGGTCCAATGCCAAAACACAGTGAGATCTTTTTATGGCTTTAAACGCGTTTTCTCCTCGAGAGAAACATGATTTCACTAAAAACGTTATAGTTTAAACATGCCTGTTTGTACATGTGTGCAAACACTCAGAGCCTTAAGATAGGGGTTTCACCAATGTGTTTTTTGGTGAGAAACCTTCTATTTCAAGGTTCTGTGCGTTTTCAGACAAGTACAATATGTATTTATAGTGTTTCTCATGAAATCCCTCCTTTTAATGCATTTTCTCACAGAAAACGAGTCTCTCGCCACATGGGAACATGGCTTTTTTGAAAAAGCATATTCTGGTCGAGAAATCGTGTTTTAAGCAATAAAAACGACTCCCGGCCTTATTTGGTTCACATTTGTACTTTTGGTAAGCCAGCCCGTATTCATAACGCACTAAACCTTTTTATCGCGTTAAACGCCTTTTCTCGACGAGAAAAGCACAATTTCATCAAAAACAAACAAAACAAGAAAAATGAATCTATTCAACAAGTCTGCAACACGTCCTTAAGAGTTACATGATTTCACCCTATGTCAATGTGTAATTTCTCCAGTTCTGATCATTTTTTAGGTTTGTTGGTAGCTTGGGCAATGCCAAAACACAGTGAGATCTTTTTATGGCTTTAAAAGCGTTTTCTCCTCGAGAGAAACATGATTTCACTAAAAACGTTATAGTTTAACCATGCCTGTTGTACATGTGTGCAAACACTCAGAGCCTTAAGATAGGGGTTTCACCAATGTGTTTTTTGGTGAGAAACCTTCTATTTCAAGGTTCTGTGCGTTTTCAGACAAGTACAATATGTATTTATAGTGTTTCTGATGAAATCCCTCCTTTTAATGCATTTTCTCACAGAAAACGAGTCTCTCGCCATGGGAACATGGCTTTTTTGAAAAAGCATATTCTGGTCGAGAAATCGTGTTTTAAGCAATAAAAACGACTCCCGGCCTTATTTGGTTCACATTTGTACTTTTGGTAAGCCAGCCCGTATTCATAACGCACTAAACCTTTTTATAGCGTTAAACGCCTTTTCTCGACGAGAAAAGCACAATTTCATCAAAAACAAACAAAACAAGAAAAATGAATCTATTCAACAAGTCTGCAACACGTCCTTAAGAGTTACATGATTTCACCCTATGTCAATGTGTAATTTCTCCAGTTCTGATCATTTTTTAGGTTTGTTGGTAGCTTGGTCAATGCCAAAACACAGTGAGATCTTTTTATGGCTTTAAACGCGTTTTCTCCTCGAGAGAAACATGATTTCACTAAAAACGTTATAGTTTAACCATGCCTGTTGTACATGTGTGCAAACACTCAGAGCCTTAAGATAGGGGTTTCACCAATGTGTTTTTTGGTGAGAAACCTTCTATTTCAAGGTTCTGTGCGTTTTCAGACAAGTACAATATGTATTTATAGTGTTTCTGATGAAATCCCTCCTTTTAATGCATTTTCTCACAGAAAACGAGTCTCTCGCCATGGGAACATGGCTTTTTTGAAAAAGCATATTCTGGTCGAGAAATCGTATTTTAAGCAATAAAAACGACTCCCGGCCTTATTTAGTTCACATTTGTACTTTTGGTAAGCTAGCCCGTATTCATAACGCACTAAACCTTTTTATCGCGTTAAACGCCTTTTCTCGACGAGAAAAGCACAATTTCATCAAAAACAAACAAAACAAGAAAAATGAATCTATTCAACAAGTCTGCAACACGTCCTTAAGAGTTACATGATTTCACCCAATGTCAATATGTAATTTCTCCAGTTCTGATCATTTTTTAGGTTGTTGGTAGCTTGGTCAATGCCAAAACACAGTGAGATCTTTTTATGGCTTTAAACGCGTTTTCTCCTCGAGAGAAACATGATTTCACTAAAAACGTTATAGTTTAAACATGCCTGTTGTACATGTGCTCAAACACTCAGAGCCTTAAGATAGGGGTTTCACCAATGTGTTTTTTGGTGAGAAACCTTCTATTTCAAGGTTCTGTGCGTTTTCCGACAAGTACAATATGTATTTATAGTGTTTCTGATGAAATCCCTCCTTTTAATGCATTTTCTCACAGAAAACGAGTCTCTCGCCATGGGAACATGGCTTTTTTGAAAAAGCATATTCTCGTCGAGAAATCGTGTTTTAAACAATAAAAACGACTCCCGGCCTTATTTAGTTCACATTTGTACTTTTGGTAAGCTAACCCGTATTCATAACGCACTAAACCTTTTTATCGCGTTAAACGCCTTTTCTCGACGAGAAAAGCACAATTTCATCAAAAACAAACAAAACAAGAAAAATGAATCTATTCAACAAGTCTGCAACACGTCCTTAAGAGTTACGTGATTTCACCCAATGTCAATATGTAATTTCTCCAGTTCTGATCATTTTTTAGGTTGTTGGTAGCTTGGTCAATGCCAAAACACAGTGAGATCTTTTTATGGCTTTAAACGCGTTTTCTCCTCGAGAGAAACATGATTTCACTAAAAACGTTATAGTTTAAACATGCCTGTTTGTACATGTATGCAAACACTCAGAGCCTTAAGATAGGGGTTTCACCAATGTGTTTTTTGGTGAGAAACCTTCTATTTCAAGGTTCTGTGCGTTTTCAGACAAGTACAATATGTATTTATAGTGTTTCTCATGAAATCCCTCCTTTTAATGCATTTTCTCACAGAAAACGAGTCTCTCGCCATGGGAACATGGCTTTTTTGAAAAAGCATATTCTGGTCGAGAAATCGTATTTTAAGCAATAAAAACGACTCCCGGCCTTATTTAGTTCACATTTGTACTTTTGGTAAGCTAGCCCGTATTCATAACGCACTAAACCTTTTTATTGCGTTAAACGCCTTTTCTCGACGAGAAAAGCACAATTTCATCAAAAACAAACAAAACAAGAAAAATGAATCTATTCAACAAGTCTGCAACACGTCCTTAAGAGTTACGTGATTTCACCCAATGTCAATATGTAATTTCTCCAGTTCTGATCATTTTTTAGGTTTTTGGTAGCTTGGTCCAATGCCAAAACACAGTGAGATCTTTTTATGGCTTTAAACGCGTTTTCTCCTCGAGAGAAACATGATTTCACTAAAAACGTTATAGTTTAAACATGCCTGTTTTTACATGTGTGCAAACACTCAGAGCCTTAAGATAGGGGTTTCACCAATGTGTTTTTTGGTGAGAAACCTTCTATTTCAAGGTTCTGTGCGTTTTCAGACAAGTACAATATGTATTTATAGTGTTTCTCATGAAATCCCTCCTTTTAATGCATTTTCTCACAGAAAACGAGTCTCTCGCCACATGGGAACATGGCTTTTTTGAAAAAGCATATTCTGGTCGAGAAATCGTGTTTTAAGCAATAAAAACGACTCCCGGCCTTATTTGGTTCACATTTGTACTTTTGGTAAGCCAGCCCGTATTCATAACGCACTAAACCTTTTTATAGCGTTAAACGCCTTTTCTCGACGAGAAAAGCACAATTTCATCAAAAACAAACAAAACAAGAAAAATGAATCTATTCAACAAGTCTGCAACACGTCCTTAAGAGTTACATGATTTCACCCTATGTCAATGTGTAATTTCTCCAGTTCTGATCATTTTTTAGGTTTGTTGGTAGCTTGGTCAATGCCAAAACACAGTGAGATCTTTTTATGGCTTTAATCGCGTTTTCTCCTCGAGAGAAACATGATTTCACTAAAAACGTTATAGTTTAACCATGCCTGTTGTACATGTGTGCAAACACTCAGAGCCTTAAGATAGGGGTTTCACCAATGTGTTTTTTGGTGAGAAACCTTCTATTTCAAGGTTCTGTGCGTTTTCAGACAAGTACAATATGTATTTATAGTGTTTCTGATGAAATCCCTCCTTTTAATGCATTTTCTCACAGAAAACGAGTCTCTCGCCATGGGAACATGGCTTTTTTGAAAAAGCATATTCTGGTCGAGAAATCGTATTTTAAGCAATAAAAACGACTCCCGGCCTTATTTAGTTCACATTTGTACTTTTGGTAAGCTAGCCCGTATTCATAACGCACTAAACCTTTTTATCGCGTTAAACGCCTTTTCTCGACGAGAAAAGCAATTTCATCAAAAACAAACAAAACAAGAAAAATGAATCTATTCAACAAGTCTGCAACACGTCCTTAAGAGTTACATGATTTCACCCAATGTCAATATGTAATTTCTCCAGTTCTGATCATTTTTTAGGTTGTTGGTAGCTTGGTCAATGCCAAAACACAGTGAGATCTTTTTATGGCTTTAAACGCGTTTTCTCCTCGAGAGAAACATGATTTCACTAAAAACGTTATAGTTTAAACATGCCTGTTGTACATGTGCTCAAACACTCAGAGCCTTAAGATAGGGGTTTCACCAATGTGTTTTTTGGTGAGAAACCTTCTATTTCAAGGTTCTGTGCGTTTTCCGACAAGTACAATATGTATTTATAGTGTTTCTGATGAAATCCCTCCTTTTAATGCATTTTCTCACAGAAAACGAGTCTCTCGCCATGGGAACATGGCTTTTTTGAAAAAGCATATTCTGGTCGAGAAATCGTGTTTTAAGCAATAAAAACGACTCCCGGCCTTATTTAGTTCACATTTGTACTTTTGGTAAGCTAGCCCGTATTCATAACGCACTAAACCTTTTTATCGCGTTAAACGCCTTTTCTCGACGAGAAAAGCACAATTTCATCAAAAACAAACAAAACAAGAAAAATGAATCTATTCAACAAGTCTGCAACACGTCCTTAAGAGTTACGTGATTTCACCCAATGTCAATATGTAATTTCTCCAGTTCTGATCATTTTTTAGGTTGTTGGTAGCTTGGTCAATGCCAAAACACAGTGAGATCTTTTTATGGCTTTAAACGCGTTTTCTCCTCGAGAGAAACATGATTTCACTAAAAACGTTATAGTTTAAACATGCCTGTTTGTACATGTATGCAAACACTCAGAGCCTTAAGATAGGGGTTTCACCAATGTGTTTTTTGGTGAGAAACCTTCTATTTCAAGGTTCTGTGCGTTTTCAGACAAGTACAATATGTATTTATAGTGTTTCTGATGAAATCCCTCCTTTTAATGCATTTTCTCACAGAAAACGAGTCTCTCGCCACATGGGAACATGGCTTTTTTTAAAAAGCATATTCTGGTCGAGAAATCGTGTTTTAAGCAATAAAAACGACTCCCGGCCTTATTTGGTTCACATTTGTACTTTTGGTAAGCCAGCCCGTATTCATAACGCACTAAACCTTTTTATCGCGTTAAACGCCTTTTCTCGACGAGAAAAGCACAATTTCATCAAAAACAAACAAAACAAGAAAAATGAATCTATTCAACAAGTCTGCAACACGTCCTTAAGAGTTACATGATTTCACCCAATGTCAATGTGTAATTTCTCCAGTTCTGATCATTTTTTAGGTTTGTTGGTAGCTTGGTCAATGCCAAAACACAGTGAGATCTTTTTATGGCTTTAAACGCGTTTTCTCCTCGAGAGAAACATGATTTCACTAAAAACGTTATAGTTTAACCATGCCTGTTGTACATGTGTGCAAACACTCAGAGCCTTAAGATAGGGGTTTCACCAATGTGTTTTTTGGTGAGAAACCTTCTATTTCAAGGTTCTGTGCGTTTTCAGACAAGTACAATATGTATTTATAGTGTTTCTGATGAAATCCCTCCTTTTAATGCATTTTCTCACAGAAAACGAGTCTCTCGCCATGGGAACATGGCTTTTTTGAAAAAGCATATTCTGGGCGAGAAATCGTGTTTTAAGCAATAAAAACGACTCCCGGCCTTATTTAGTTCACATTTGTACTTTTGGTAAGCTAGCCCGTATTCATAACGCACTAAACCTTTTTATTGCGTTAAACGCCTTTTCTCGACGAGAAAAGCACAATTTCATCAAAAACAAACAAAACAAGAAAAATGAATCTATTCAACAAGTCTGCAACACGTCCTTAAGAGTTACGTGATTTCACCCAATGTCAATATGTAATTTCTCCAGTTCTGATCATTTTTTAGGTTTTTGGTAGCTTGGTCCAATGCCAAAACACAGTGAGATCTTTTTATGGCTTTAAAAGCGTTTTCTCCTCGAGAGAAACATGATTTCACTAAAAACGTTATAGTTTAAACATGCCTGTTTGTACATGTGTGCAAACACTCAGAGCCTTAAGATAGGGGTTTCACCAATGTGTTTTTTGGTGAGAAACCTTCTATTTCAAGGTTCTGTGCGTTTTCAGACAAGTACAATATGTATTTATAGTGTTTCTGATGAAATCCCTCCTTTTAATGCATTTTCTCACAGAAAACGAGTCTCTCGCCATGGGAACATGGCTTTTTTGAAAAAGCATATTCTGGTCGAGAAATCGTGTTTTAAGCAATAAAAACGACTCCCGGCCTTATTTGGTTCACATTTGTACTTTTGGTAAGCCAGCCCGTATTCATAACGCACTAAACCTTTTTATAGCGTTAAACGCCTTTTCTCGACGAGAAAAGCACAATTTCATCAAAAACAAACAAAACAAGAAAAATGAATCTATTCAACAAGTCTGCAACACGTCCTTAAGAGTTACATGATTTCACCCTATGTCAATGTGTAATTTCTCCAGTTCTGATCATTTTTTAGGTTTGTTGGTAGCTTGGTCAATGCCAAAACACAGTGAGATCTTTTTATGGCTTTAAACGCGTTTTCTCCTCGAGAGAAACATGATTTCACTAAAAACGTTATAGTTTAACCATGCCTGTTGTACATGTGTGCAAACACTCAGAGCCTTAAGATAGGGGTTTCACCAATGTGTTTTTTGGTGAGAAACCTTCTATTTCAAGGTTCTGTGCGTTTTCAGACAAGTACAATATGTATTTATAGTGTTTCTGATGAAATCCCTCCTTTTAATGCATTTTCTCACAGAAAACGAGTCTCTCGCCATGGGAACATGGCTTTTTTGAAAAAGCATATTCTGGTCGAGAAATCGTATTTTAAGCAATAAAAACGACTCCCGGCCTTATTTAGTTCACATTTGTACTTTTGGTAAGCTAGCCCGTATTCATAACGCACTAAACCTTTTTATCGCGTTAAACGCCTTTTCTCGACGAGAAAAGCACAATTTCATCAAAAACAAACAAAACAAGAAAAATGAATCTATTCAACAAGTCTGCAACACGTCCTTAAGAGTTACATGATATCACCCAATGTCAATATGTAATTTCTCCAGTTCTGATCATTTTTTAGGTTGTTGGTAGCTTGGTCAATGCCAAAACACAGTGAGATCTTTTTATGGCTTTAAACGCGTTTTCTCCTCGAGAGAAACATGATTTCACTAAAAACGTTATAGTTTAAACATGCCTGTTGTACATGTGCTCAAACACTCAGAGCCTTAAGATAGGGGTTTCACCAATGTGTTTTTTGGTGAGAAACCTTCTATTTCAAGGTTCTGTGCGTTTTCCGACAAGTACAATATGTATTTATAGTGTTTCTGATGAAATCCCTCCTTTTAATGCATTTTCTCACAGAAAACGAGTCTCTCGCCATGGGAACATGGCTTTTTTGAAAAAGCATATTCTCGTCGAGAAATCGTGTTTTAAACAATAAAAACGACTCCCGGCCTTATTTAGTTCACATTTGTACTTTTGGTAAGCTAACCCGTATTCATAACGCACTAAACCTTTTTATCGCGTTAAACGCCTTTTCTCGACGAGAAAAGCACAATTTCATCAAAAACAAACAAAACAAGAAAAATGAATCTATTCAACAAGTCTGCAACACGTCCTTAAGAGTTACGTGATTTCACCCAATGTCAATATGTAATTTCTCCAGTTCTGATCATTTTTTAGGTTGTTGGTAGCTTGGTCAATGCCAAAACACAGTGAGATCTTTTTATGGCTTTAAACGCGTTTTCTCCTCGAGAGAAACATGATTTCACTAAAAACGTTATAGTTTAAACATGCCTGTTTGTACATGTATGCAAACACTCAGAGCCTTAAGATAGGGGTTTCACCAATGTGTTTTTTGGTGAGAAACCTTCTATTTCAAGGTTCTGTGCGTTTTCAGACAAGTACAATATGTATTTATAGTGTTTCTCATGAAATCCCTCCTTTTAATGCATTTTCTCACAGAAAACGAGTCTCTCGCCATGGGAACATGGCTTTTTTGAAAAAGCATATTCTGGTCGAGAAATCGTATTTTAAGCAATAAAAACGACTCCCGGCCTTATTTAGTTCACATTTGTACTTTTGGTAAGCTAGCCCGTATTCATAACGCACTAAACCTTTTTATTGCGTTAAACGCCTTTTCTCGACGAGAAAAGCACAATTTCATCAAAAACAAACAAAACAAGAAAAATGAATCTATTCAACAAGTCTGCAACACGTCCTTAAGAGTTACGTGATTTCACCCAATGTCAATATGTAATTTCTCCAGTTCTGATCATTTTTTAGGTTTTTGGTAGCTTGGTCAATGCCAAAACACAGTGAGATCTTTTTATGGCTTTAAACGCGTTTTCTCCTCGAGAGAAACATGATTTCACTAAAAACGTTATAGTTTAAACATGCCTGTTTGTACATGTATGCAAACACTCAGAGCCTTAAGATAGGGGTTTCACCAATGTGTTTTTTGGTGAGAAACCTTCTATTTCAAGGTTCTGTGCGTTTTCAGACAAGTACAATATGTATTTATAGTGTTTCTCATGAAATCCCTCCTTTTAATGCATTTTCTCACAGAAAACGAGTCTCTCGCCACATGGGAACATGGCTTTTTTGAAAAAGCATATTCTGGTCGAGAAATCGTGTTTTAAGCAATAAAAACGACTCCCGGCCTTATTTGGTTCACATTTGTACTTTTGGTAAGCCAGCCCGTATTCATAACGCACTAAACCTTTTTATCGCGTTAAACGCCTTTTCTCGACGAGAAAAGCACAATTTCATCAAAAACAAACAAAACAAGAAAAATGAATCTATTCAACAAGTCTGCAACACGTCCTTAAGAGTTACGTGATTTCACCCAATGTCAATATGTAATTTCTCCAGTTCTGATCATTTTTTAGGTTGTTGGTAGCTTGGTCAATGCCAAAACACAGTGAGATCTTTTTATGGCTTTAAACGCGTTTTCTCCTCGAGAGAAACATGATTTCACTAAAAACGTTATAGTTTAAACATGCCTGTTTGTACATGTATGCAAACACTCAGAGCCTTAAGATAGGGGTTTCACCAATGTGTTTTTTGGTGAGAAACCTTCTATTTCAAGGTTCTGTGCGTTTTCAGACAAGTACAATATGTATTTATAGTGTTTCTCATGAAATCCCTCCTTTTAATGCATTTTCTCACAGAAAACGAGTCTCTCGCCATGGGAACATGGCTTTTTTGAAAAAGCATATTCTGGTCGAGAAATCGTATTTTAAGCAATAAAAACGACTCCCGGCCTTATTTAGTTCACATTTGTACTTTTGGTAAGCTAGCCCGTATTCATAACGCACTAAACCTTTTTATTGCGTTAAACGCCTTTTCTCGACGAGAAAAGCACAATTTCATCAAAAACAAACAAAACAAGAAAAATGAATCTATTCAACAAGTCTGCAACACGTCCTTAAGAGTTACGTGATTTCACCCAATGTCAATATGTAATTTCTCCAGTTCTGATCATTTTTAGGTTTTTGGTAGCTTGGTCAATGCCAAAACACAGTGAGATCTTTTTATGGCTTTAAACGCGTTTTCTCCTCGAGAGAAACATGATTTCACTAAAAACGTTATAGTTTAAACATGCCTGTTTGTACATGTATGCAAACACTCAGAGCCTTAAGATAGGGGTTTCACCAATGTGTTTTTTGGTGAGAAACCTTCTATTTCAAGGTTCTGTGCGTTTTCAGACAAGTACAATATGTATTTATAGTGTTTCTCATGAAATCCCTCCTTTTAATGCATTTTCTCACAGAAAACGAGTCTCTCGCCACATGGGAACATGGCTTTTTTGAAAAAGCATATTCTGGTCGAGAAATCGTGTTTTAAGCAATAAAAACGACTCCCGGCCTTATTTGGTTCACATTTGTACTTTTGGTAAGCCAGCCCGTATTCATAACGCACTAAACCTTTTTATCGCGTTAAACGCCTTTTCTCGACGAGAAAAGCACAATTTCATCAAAAACAAACAAAACAAGAAAAATGAATCTATTCAACAAGTCTGCAACACGTCCTTAAGAGTTAAATGATTTCACCCAATGTCAATGTGTAATTTCTCCAGTTCTGATCATTTTTTAGGTTTGTTGGTAGCTTGGTCAATGCCAAAACACAGTGAGATCTTTTTATGGCTTTAAACGCGTTTTCTCCTCGAGAGAAACATGATTTCACTAAAAACGTTATAGTTTAACCATGCCTGTTGTACATGTGTGCAAACACTCAGAGCCTTAAGATAGGGGTTTCACCAATGTGTTTTTTGGTGAGAAACCTTCTATTTCAAGGTTCTGTGCGTTTTCAGACAAGTACAATATGTATGTATAGTGTTTCTCATGAAATCCCTCCTTTTAATGCATTTTCTCACAGAAAACGAGTCTCGCCATGGGAACATGGCTTTTTTGAAAAAGCATATTCTGGTCGAGAAATCGTGTTTTAAGCAATAAAAACGACTCCCGGCCTTATTTAGTTCACATTTGTACTTTTGGTAAGCTAGCCCGTATTCATAACGCACTAAACCTTTTTATTGCGTTAAACGCCTTTTCTCGACGAGAAAAGCACAATTTCATCAAAAACAAACAAAACAAGAAAAATGAATCTATTCAACAAGTCTGCAACACGTCCTTAAGAGTTACGTGATTTCACCCAATGTCAATATGTAATTTCTCCAGTTCTGATCATTTTTTAGGTTTTTGGTAGCTTGGTCAATGCCAAAACACAGTGAGATCTTTTTATGGCTTTAAACGCGTTTTCTCCTCGAGAGAAACATGATTTCACTAAAAACGTTATAGTTTAAACATGCCTGTTTGTACATGTATGCAAACACTCAGAGCCTTAAGATAGGGGTTTCACCAATGTGTTTTTTGGTGAGAAACCTTCTATTTCAAGGTTCTGTGCGTTTTCAGACAAGTACAATATGTATTTATAGTGTTTCTCATGAAATCCCTCCTTTTAATGCATTTTCTCACAGAAAACGAGTCTCTCGCCACATGGGAACATGGCTTTTTTGAAAAAGCATATTCTGGTCGAGAAATCGTGTTTTAAGCAATAAAAACGACTCCCGGTCTTATTTGGTTCACATTTGTACTTTTGGTAAGCCAGCCCGTATTCATAACGCACTAAACCTTTTTATCGCGTTAAACGCCTTTTCTCGACGAGAAAAGCACAATTTCATCAAAAACAAACAAAACAAGAAAAATGAATCTATTCAACAAGTCTGCAACACGTCCTTAAGAGTTACATGATTTCACCCTATGTCAATGTGTAATTTCTCCAGTTCTGATCATTTTTTAGGTTTGTTGGTAGCTTGGTCAATGCCAAAACACAGTGAGATCTTTTTATGGCTTTAAACGCGTTTTCTCCTCGAGAGAAACATGATTTCACTAAAAACGTTATAGTTTAACCATGCCTGTTGTACATGTGTGCAAACACTCAGAGCCTTAAGATAGGGGTTTCACCAATGTGTTTTTTGGTGAGAAACCTTCTATTTCAAGGTTCTGTGCGTTTTCAGACAAGTACAATATGTATTTATAGTGTTTCTGATGAAATCCCTCCTTTTAATGCATTTTCTCACAGAAAACGAGTCTCTCGCCATGGGAACATGGCTTTTTTGAAAAAGCATATTCTGGTCGAGAAATCGTATTTTAAGCAATAAAAACGACTCCCGGCCTTATTTAGTTCACATTTGTACTTTTGGTAAGCTAGCCCGTATTCATAACGCACTAAACCTTTTTATCGCGTTAAACGCCTTTTCTCGACGAGAAAAGCACAATTTCATCAAAAACAAACAAAACAAGAAAAATGAATCTATTCAACAAGTCTGCAACACGTCCTTAAGAGTTACATGATTTCACCCAATGTCAATATGTAATTTCTCCAGTTCTGATCATTTTTTAGGTTGTTGGTAGCTTGGTCAATGCCAAAACACAGTGAGATCTTTTTATGGCTTTAAACGCGTTTTCTCCTCGAGAGAAACATGATTTCACTAAAAACGTTATAGTTTAAACATGCCTGTTGTACATGTACTCAAACACTCAGAGCCTTAAGATAGGGGTTTCACCAATGTGTTTTTTGGTGAGAAACCTTCTATTTCAAGGTTCTGTGCGTTTTCCGACAAGTACAATATGTATTTATAGTGTTTCTGATGAAATCCCTCCTTTTAATGCATTTTCTCACAGAAAACGAGTCTCTCGCCATGGGAACATGGCTTTTTTGAAAAAGCATATTCTCGTCGAGAAATCGTGTTTTAAACAATAAAAACGACTCCCGGCCTTATTTAGTTCACATTTGTACTTTTGGTAAGCTAACCCGTATTCATAACGCACTAAACCTTTTTATCGCGTTAAACGCCTTTTCTCGACGAGAAAAGCACAATTTCATCAAAAACAAACAAAACAAGAAAAATGAATCTATTCAACAAGTCTGCAACACGTCCTTAAGAGTTACGTGATTTCACCCAATGTCAATATGTAATTTCTCCAGTTCTGATCATTTTTTAGGTTGTTGGTAGCTTGGTCAATGCCAAAACACAGTGAGATCTTTTTATGGCTTTAAACGCGTTTTCTCCTCGAGAGAAACATGATTTCACTAAAAACGTTATAGTTTAAACATGCCTGTTTGTACATGTATGCAAACACTCAGAGCCTTAAGATAGGGGTTTCACCAATGTGTTTTTTGGTGAGAAACCTTCTATTTCAAGGTTCTGTGCGTTTTCAGACAAGTACAATATGTATTTATAGTGTTTCTCATGAAATCCCTCCTTTTAATGCATTTTCTCACAGAAAACGAGTCTCTCGCCACATGGGAACATGGCTTTTTTGAAAAAGCATATTCTGGTCGAGAAATCGTGTTTTAAGCAATAAAAACGACTCCCGGCCTTATTTGGTTCACATTTGTACTTTTGGTAAGCCAGCCCGTATTCATAACGCACTAAACCTTTTTATCGCGTTAAACGCCTTTTCTCGACGAGAAAAGCACAATTTCATCAAAAACAAACAAAACAAGAAAAATGAATCTATTCAACAAGTCTGCAACACGTCCTTAAGAGTTAAATGATTTCACCCAATGTCAATGTGTAATTTCTCCAGTTCTGATCATTTTTTAGGTTTGTTGGTAGCTTGGTCAATGCCAAAACACAGTGAGATCTTTTTATGGCTTTAAACGCGTTTTCTCCTCGAGAGAAACATGATTTCACTAAAAACGTTATAGTTTAACCATGCCTGTTGTACATGTGTGCAAACACTCAGAGCCTTAAGATAGGGGTTTCACCAATGTGTTTTTTGGTGAGAAACCTTCTATTTCAAGGTTCTGTGCGTTTTCAGACAAGTACAATATGTATGTATAGTGTTTCTCATGAAATCCCTCCTTTTAATGCATTTTCTCACAGAAAACGAGTCTCGCCATGGGAACATGGCTTTTTTGAAAAAGCATATTCTGGTCGAGAAATCGTGTTTTAAGCAATAAAAACGACTCCCGGCCTTATTTAGTTCACATTTGTACTTTTGGTAAGCTAGCCCGTATTCATAACGCACTAAACCTTTTTATTGCGTTAAACGCCTTTTCTCGACGAGAAAAGCACAATTTCATCAAAAACAAACAAAACAAGAAAAATGAATCTATTCAACAAGTCTGCAACACGTCCTTAAGAGTTACGTGATTTCACCCAATGTCAATATGTAATTTCTCCAGTTCTGATCATTTTTTAGGTTTTTGGAAGCTTGGTCAATGCCAAAACACAGTGAGATCTTTTTATGGCTTTAAACGCGTTTTCTCCTCGAGAGAAACATGATTTCACTAAAAACGTTATAGTTTAAACATGCCTGTTTGTACATGTATGCAAACACTCAGAGCCTTAAGATAGGGGTTTCACCAATGTGTTTTTTGGTGAGAAACCTTCTATTTCAAGGTTCTGTGCGTTTTCAGACAAGTACAATATGTATTTATAGTGTTTCTCATGAAATCCCTCCTTTTAATGCATTTTCTCACAGAAAACGAGTCTCTCGCCACATGGGAACATGGCTTTTTTGAAAAAGCATATTCTGGTCGAGAAATCGTGTTTTAAGCAATAAAAACGACTCCCGGTCTTATTTGGTTCACATTTGTACTTTTGGTAAGCCAGCCCGTATTCATAACGCACTAAACCTTTTTATCGCGTTAAACGCCTTTTCTCGACGAGAAAAGCACAATTTCATCAAAAACAAACAAAACAAGAAAAATGAATCTATTCAACAAGTCTGCAACACGTCCTTAAGAGTTACATGATTTCACCCTATGTCAATGTGTAATTTCTCCAGTTCTGATCATTTTTTAGGTTTGTTGGTAGCTTGGTCAATGCCAAAACACAGTGAGATCTTTTTATGGCTTTAAACGCGTTTTCTCCTCGAGAGAAACATGATTTCACTAAAAACGTTATAGTTTAACCATGCCTGTTGTACATGTGTGCAAACACTCAGAGCCTTAAGATAGGGGTTTCACCAATGTGTTTTTTGGTGAGAAACCTTCTATTTCAAGGTTCTGTGCGTTTTCAGACAAGTACAATATGTATTTATAGTGTTTCTGATGAAATCCCTCCTTTTAATGCATTTTCTCACAGAAAACGAGTCTCTCGCCATGGGAACATGGCTTTTTTGAAAAAGCATATTCTGGTCGAGAAATCGTATTTTAAGCAATAAAAACGACTCCCGGCCTTATTTAGTTCACATTTGTACTTTTGGTAAGCTAGCCCGTATTCATAACGCACTAAACCTTTTTATCGCGTTAAACGCCTTTTCTCGACGAGAAAAGCACAATTTCATCAAAAACAAACAAAACAAGAAAAATGAATCTATTCAACAAGTCTGCAACACGTCCTTAAGAGTTACATGATTTCACCCAATGTCAATATGTAATTTCTCCAGTTCTGATCATTTTTTAGGTTGTTGGTAGCTTGGTCAATGCCAAAACACAGTGAGATCTTTTTATGGCTTTAAACGCGTTTTCTCCTCGAGAGAAACATGATTTCACTAAAAACGTTATAGTTTAAACATGCCTGTTGTACATGTGCTCAAACACTCAGAGCCTTAAGATAGGGGTTTCACCAATGTGTTTTTTGGTGAGAAACCTTCTATTTCAAGGTTCTGTGCGTTTTCCGACAAGTACAATATGTATTTATAGTGTTTCTGATGAAATCCCTCCTTTTAATGCATTTTCTCACAGAAAACGAGTCTCTCGCCATGGGAACATGGCTTTTTTGAAAAAGCATATTCTCGTCGAGAAATCGTGTTTTAAACAATAAAAACGACTCCCGGCCTTATTTAGTTCACATTTGTACTTTTGGTAAGCTAACCCGTATTCATAACGCACTAAACCTTTTTATCGCGTTAAACGCCTTTTCTCGACGAGAAAAGCACAATTTCATCAAAAACAAACAAAACAAGAAAAATGAATCTATTCAACAAGTCTGCAACACGTCCTTAAGAGTTACGTGATTTCACCCAATGTCAATATGTAATTTCTCCAGTTCTGATCATTTTTTAGGTTGTTGGTAGCTTGGTCAATGCCAAAACACAGTGAGATCTTTTTATGGCTTTAAACGCGTTTTCTCCTCGAGAGAAACATGATTTCACTAAAAACGTTATAGTTTAAACATGCCTGTTTGTACATGTATGCAAACACTCAGAGCCTTAAGATAGGGGTTTCACCAATGTGTTTTTGGTGAGAAACCTTCTATTTCAAGGTTCTGTGCGTTTTCAGACAAGTACAATATGTATTTATAGTGTTTCTCATGAAATCCCTCCTTTTAATGCATTTTCTCACAGAAAACGAGTCTCTCGCCACATGGGAACATGGCTTTTTTGAAAAAGCATATTCTGGTCGAGAAATCGTGTTTTAAGCAATAAAAACGACTCCCGGCCTTATTTGGTTCACATTTGTACTTTTGGTAAGCCAGCCCGTATTCATAACGCACTAAACCTTTTTATCGCGTTAAACGCCTTTTCTCGACGAGAAAAGCACAATTTCATCAAAAACAAACAAAACAAGAAAAATGAATCTATTCAACAAGTCTGCAACACGTCCTTAAGAGTTAAATGATTTCACCCAATGTCAATGTGTAATTTCTCCAGTTCTGATCATTTTTTAGGTTTGTTGGTAGCCTGGTCAATGCCAAAACACAGTGAGATCTTTTTATGGCTTTAAACGCGTTTTCTCCTCGAGAGAAACATGATTTCACTAAAAACGTTATAGTTTAACCATGCCTGTTGTACATGTGTGCAAACACTCAGAGCCTTAAGATAGGGGTTTCACCAATGTGTTTTTTGGTGAGAAACCTTCTATTTCAAGGTTCTGTGCGTTTTCAGACAAGTACAATATGTATGTATAGTGTTTCTCATGAAATCCCTCCTTTTAATGCATTTTCTCACAGAAAACGAGTCTCTCGCCATGGGAACATGGCTTTTTTGAAAAAGCATATTCTCGTCGAGAAATCGTGTTTTAAACAATAAAAACGACTCCCGGCCTTATTTAGTTCACATTTGTACTTTTGGTAAGCTAACCCGTATTCATAACGCACTAAACCTTTTTATCGCGTTAAACGCCTTTTCTCGACGAGAAAAGCACAATTTCATCAAAAACAAACAAAACAAGAAAAATGAATCTATTCAACAAGTCTGCAACACGTCCTTAAGAGTTACGTGATTTCACCCAATGTCAATATGTAATTTCTCCAGTTCTGATCATTTTTTAGGTTGTTGGTAGCTTGGTCAATGCCAAAACACAGTGAGATCTTTTTATGGCTTTAAACGCGTTTTCTCCTCGAGAGAAACATGATTTCACTAAAAACGTTATAGTTTAAACATGCCTGTTTGTACATGTATGCAAACACTCAGAGCCTTAAGATAGGGGTTTCACCAATGTGTTTTTTGGTGAGAAACCTTCTATTTCAAGGTTCTGTGCGTTTTCAGACAAGTACAATATGTATTTATAGTGTTTCTCATGAAATCCCTCCTTTTAATGCATTTTCTCACAGAAAACGAGTCTCTCGCCATGGGAACATGGCTTTTTTGAAAAAGCATATTCTGGTCGAGAAATCGTATTTTAAGCAATAAAAACGACTCCCGGCCTTATTTAGTTCACATTTGTACTTTTGGTAAGCTAGCCCGTATTCATAACGCACTAAACCTTTTTATTGCGTTAAACGCCTTTTCTCGACGAGAAAAGCACAATTTCATCAAAAACAAACAAAACAAGAAAAATGAATCTATTCAACAAGTCTGCAACACGTCCTTAAGAGTTACGTGATTTCACCCAATGTCAATATGTAATTTCTCCAGTTCTGATCATTTTTTAGGTTTTTGGTAGCTTGGTCAATGCCAAAACACAGTGAGATCTTTTTATGGCTTTAAACGCGTTTTCTCCTCGAGAGAAACATGATTTCACTAAAAACGTTATAGTTTAAACATGCCTGTTTGTACATGTATGCAAACACTCAGAGCCTTAAGATAGGGGTTTCACCAATGTGTTTTTTGGTGAGAAACCTTCTATTTCAAGGTTCTGTGCGTTTTCAGACAAGTACAATATGTATTTATAGTGTTTCTCATGAAATCCCTCCTTTTAGATGCATTTTCTCACAGAAAACGAGTCTCTCGCCACATGGGAACATGGCTTTTTTGAAAAAGCATATTCTGGTCGAGAAATCGTGTTTTAAGCAATAAAAACGACTCCCGGCCTTATTTGGTTCACATTTGTACTTTTGGTAAGCCAGCCCGTATTCATAACGCACTAAACCTTTTTATCGCGTTAAACGCCTTTTCTCGACGAGAAAAGCACAATTTCATCAAAAACAAACAAAACAAGAAAAATGAATCTATTCAACAAGTCTGCAACACGTCCTTAAGAGTTAAATGATTTCACCCAATGTCAATGTGTAATTTCTCCAGTTCTGATCATTTTTTAGGTTTGTTGGTAGCTTGGTCAATGCCAAAACACAGTGAGATCTTTTTATGGCTTTAAACGCGTTTTCTCCTCGAGAGAAACATGATTTCACTAAAAACGTTATAGTTTAACCATGCCTGTTGTACATGTGTGCAAACACTCAGAGCCTTAAGATAGGGGTTTCACCAATGTGTTTTTTGGTGAGACACCTTCTATTTCAAGGTTCTGTGCGTTTTCAGACAAGTACAATATGTATGTATAGTGTTTCTCATGAAATCCCTCCTTTTAATGCATTTTCTCACAGAAAACGAGTCTCGCCATGGGAACATGGCTTTTTTGAAAAAGCATATTCTGGTCGAGAAATCGTGTTTTAAGCAATAAAAACGACTCCCGGCCTTATTTAGTTCACATTTGTACTTTTGGTAAGCTAGCCCGTATTCATAACGCACTAAACCTTTTTATTGCGTTAAACGCCTTTTCTCGACGAGAAAAGCACAATTTCATCAAAAACAAACAAAACAAGAAAAATGAATCTATTCAACAAGTCTGCAACACGTCCTTAAGAGTTACGTGATTTCACCCAATGTCAATATGTAATTTCTCCAGTTCTGATCATTTTTTAGGTTTTTGGTAGCTTGGTCAATGCCAAAACACAGTGAGATCTTTTTATGGCTTTAAACGCGTTTTCTCCTCGAGAGAAACATGATTTCACTAAAAACGTTATAGTTTAACCATGCCTGTTGTACATGTGTGCAAACACTCAGAGCCTTAAGATAGGGGTTTCACCAATGTGTTTTTTGGTGAGAAACCTTCTATTTCAAGGTTCTGTGCGTTTTCAGACAAGTACAATATGTATGTATAGTGTTTCTCATGAAATCCCTCCTTTTAATGCATTTTCTCACAGAAAACGAGTCTCGCCATGGGAACATGGCTTTTTTGAAAAAGCATATTCTGGTCGAGAAATCGTGTTTTAAGCAATAAAAACGACTCCCGGCCTTATTTAGTTCACATTTGTACTTTTGGTAAGCTAGCCCGTATTCATAACGCACTAAACCTTTTTATTGCGTTAAACGCCTTTTCTCGACGAGAAAAGCACAATTTCATCAAAAACAAACCAAACAAGAAAAATGAATCTATTCAACAAGTCTGCAACACGTCCTTAAGAGTTACGTGATTTCACCCAATGTCAATATGTAATTTCTCCAGTTCTGATCATTTTTTAGGTTTTTGGTAGCTTGGTCAATGCCAAAACACAGTGAGATCTTTTTATGGCTTTAAACGCGTTTTCTCCTCGAGAGAAACATGATTTCACTAAAAACGTTATAGTTTAAACATGCCTGTTTGTACATGTATGCAAACACTCAGAGCCTTAAGATAGGGGTTTCACCAATGTGTTTTTTGGTGAGAAACCTTCTATTTCAAGGTTCTGTGCGTTTTCAGACAAGTACAATATGTATTTATAGTGTTTCTCATGAAATCCCTCCTTTTAATGCATTTTCTCACAGAAAACGAGTCTCTCGCCACATGGGAACATGGCTTTTTTGAAAAAGCATATTCTGGTCGAGAAATCGTGTTTTAAGCAATAAAAACGACTCCCGGTCTTATTTGGTTCACATTTGTACTTTTGGTAAGCCAGCCCGTATTCATAACGCACTAAACCTTTTTATCGCGTTAAACGCCTTTTCTCGACGAGAAAAGCACAATTTCATCAAAAACAAACAAAACAAGAAAAATGAATCTATTCAACAAGTCTGCAACACGTCCTTAAGAGTTACATGATTTCACCCAATGTCAATGTGTAATTTCTCCAGTTCTGATCATTTTTTAGGTTTGTTGGTAGCTTGGTCAATGCCAAAACACAGTGAGATCTTTTTATGGCTTTAAACGCGTTTTCTCCTCGAGAGAAACATGATTTCACTAAAAACGTTATAGTTTAACCATGCCTGTTGTACATGTGTGCAAACACTCAGAGCCTTAAGATAGGGGTTTCACCAATGTGTTTTTTGGTGAGAAACCTTCTATTTCAAGGTTCTGTGCGTTTTCAGACAAGTACAATATGTATTTATAGTGTTTCTGATGAAATCCCTCCTTTTAATGCATTTTCTCACAGAAAACGAGTCTCTCGCCATGGGAACATGGCTTTTTTGAAAAAGCATATTCTGGTCGAGAAATCGTATTTTAAGCAATAAAAACGACTCCCGGCCTTATTTAGTTCACATTTGTACTTTTGGTAAGCTAGCCCGTATTCATAACGCACTAAACCTTTTTATCGCGTTAAACGCCTTTTCTCGACGAGAAAAGCACAATTTCATCAAAAACAAACAAAACAAGAAAAATGAATCTATTCAACAAGTCTGCAACACGTCCTTAAGAGTTACATGATTTCACCCAATGTCAATATGTAATTTCTCCAGTTCTGATCATTTTTTAGGTTGTTGGTAGCTTGGTCAATGCCAAAACACAGTGAGATCTTTTTATGGCTTTAAACGCGTTTTCTCCTCGAGAGAAACATGATTTCACTAAAAACGTTATAGTTTAAACATGCCTGTTGTACATGTGCTCAAACACTCAGAGCCTTAAGATAGGGGTTTCACCAATGTGTTTTTTGGTGAGAAACCTTCTATTTCAAGGTTCTGTGCGTTTTCCGACAAGTACAATATGTATTTATAGTGTTTCTGATGAAATCCCTCCTTTTAATGCATTTTCTCACAGAAAACGAGTCTCTCGCCATGGGAACATGGCTTTTTTGAAAAAGCATATTCTCGTCGAGAAATCGTGTTTTAAACAATAAAAACGACTCCCGGCCTTATTTAGTTCACATTTGTACTTTTGGTAAGCTAACCCGTATTCATAACGCACTAAACCTTTTTATCGCGTTAAACGCCTTTTCTCGACGAGAAAAGCACAATTTCATCAAAAACAAACAAAACAAGAAAAATGAATCTATTCAACAAGTCTGCAACACGTCCTTAAGAGTTACGTGATTTCACCCAATGTCAATATGTAATTTCTCCAGTTCTGATCATTTTTTAGGTTTTTGGTAGCTTGGTCAATGCCAAAACACAGTGAGATCTTTTTATGGCTTTAAACGCGTTTTCTCCTCGAGAGAAACATGATTTCACTAAAAACGTTATAGTTTAAACATGCCTGTTTGTACATGTATGCAAACACTCAGAGCCTTAAGATAGGGGTTTCACCAATGTGTTTTTTGGTGAGAAACCTTCTATTTCAAGGTTCTGTGCGTTTTCAGACAAGTACAATATGTATTTATAGTGTTTCTCATGAAATCCCTCCTTTTAATGCATTTTCTCACAGAAAACGAGTCTCTCGCCACATGGGAACATGGCTTTTTTGAAAAAGCATATTCTGGTCGAGAAATCGTGTTTTAAGCAATAAAAACGACTCCCGGTCTTATTTGGTTCACATTTGTACTTTTGGTAAGCCAGCCCGTATTCATAACGCACTAAACCTTTTTATCGCGTTAAACGCCTTTTCTCGACGAGAAAAGCACAATTTCATCAAAAACAAACAAAACAAGAAAAATGAATCTATTCAACAAGTCTGCAACACGTCCTTAAGAGTTACATGATTTCACCCAATGTCAATGTGTAATTTCTCCAGTTCTGATCATTTTTTAGGTTTGTTGGTAGCTTGGTCAATGCCAAAACACAGTGAGATCTTTTTATGGCTTTAAACGCGTTTTCTCCTCGAGAGAAACATGATTTCACTAAAAACGTTATAGTTTAACCATGCCTGTTGTACATGTGTGCAAACACTCAGAGCCTTAAGATAGGGGTTTCACCAATGTGTTTTTTGGTGAGAAACCTTCTATTTCAAGGTTCTGTGCGTTTTCAGACAAGTACAATATGTATGTATAGTGTTTCTCATGAAATCCCTCCTTTTAATGCATTTTCTCACAGAAAACGAGTCTCGCCATGGGAACATGGCTTTTTTGAAAAAGCATATTCTCGTCGAGAAATCGTGTTTTAAGCAATAAAAACGACTCCCGGCCTTATTTAGTTCACATTTGTACTTTTGGTAAGCTAGCCCGTATTCATAACGCACTAAACCTTTTTATTGCGTTAAACGCCTTTTCTCGACGAGAAAAGCACAATTTCATCAAAAACAAACAAAACAAGAAAAATGAATCTATTCAACAAGTCTGCAACACGTCCTTAAGAGTTACGTGATTTCACCCAATGTCAATATGTAATTTCTCCAGTTCTGATCATTTTTTAGGTTTTTGGTAGCTTGGTCAATGCCAAAACACAGTGAGATCTTTTTATGGCTTTAAACGCGTTTTCTCCTCGAGAGAAACATGATTTCACTAAAAACGTTATAGTTTAAACATGCCTGTTGTACATGTATGCAAACACTCAGAGCCTTAAGATAGGGGTTTCACCAATGTGTTTTTTGGTGAGAAACCTTCTATTTCAAGGTTCTGTGCGTTTTCAGACAAGTACAATATGTATTTATAGTGTTTCTCATGAAATCCCTCCTTTTAATGCATTTTCTCACAGAAAACGAGTCTCTCGCCACATGGGAACATGGCTTTTTTGAAAAAGCATATTCTGGTCGAGAAATCGTGTTTTAAGCAATAAAAACGACTCCCGGTCTTATTTGGTTCACATTTGTACTTTTGGTAAGCCAGCCCGTATTCATAACGCACTAAACCTTTTTATCGCGTTAAACGCCTTTTCTCGACGAGAAAAGCACAATTTCATCAAAAACAAACAAAACAAGAAAAATGAATCTATTCAACAAGTCTGCAACACGTCCTTAAGAGTTACATGATTTCACCCTATGTCAATGTGTAATTTCTCCAGTTCTGATCATTTTTTAGGTTTGTTGGTAGCTTGGTCAATGCCAAAACACAGTGAGATCTTTTTATGGCTTTAAACGCGTTTTCTCCTCGAGAGAAACATGATTTCACTAAAAACGTTATAGTTTAACCATGCCTGTTGTACATGTGCGCAAACACTCAGAGCCTTAAGATAGGGGTTTCACCAATGTGTTTTTTGGTGAGAAACCTTCTATTTCAAGGTTCTGTGCGTTTTCAGACAAGTACAATATGTATTTATAGTGTTTCTGATGAAATCCCTCCTTTTAATGCATTTTCTCACAGAAAACGAGTCTCTCGCCATGGGAACATGGCTTTTTTGAAAAAGCATATTCTGGTCGAGAAATCGTATTTTAAGCAATAAAAACGACTCCCGGCCTTATTTAGTTCACATTTGTACTTTTGGTAAGCTAGCCCGTATTCATAACGCACTAAACCTTTTTATCGCGTTAAACGCCTTTTCTCGACGAGAAAAGCACAATTTCATCAAAAACAAACAAAACAAGAAAAATGAATCTATTCAACAAGTCTGCAACACGTCCTTAAGAGTTACATGATTTCACCCAATGTCAATATGTAATTTCTCCAGTTCTGATCATTTTTTAGGTTGTTGGTAGCTTGGTCAATGCCAAAACACAGTGAGATCTTTTTATGGCTTTAAACGCGTTTTCTCCTCGAGAGAAACATGATTTCACTAAAAACGTTATAGTTTAAACATGCCTGTTGTACATGTGCTCAAACACTCAGAGCCTTAAGATAGGGGTTTCACCAATGTGTTTTTTGGTGAGAAACCTTCTATTTCAAGGTTCTGTGCGTTTTCCGACAAGTACAATATGTATTTATAGTGTTTCTGATGAAATCCCTCCTTTTAATGCATTTTCTCACAGAAAACGAGTCTCTCGCCATGGGAACATGGCTTTTTTGAAAAAGCATATTCTCGTCGAGAAATCGTGTTTTAAACAATAAAAACGACTCCCGGCCTTATTTAGTTCACATTTGTACTTTTGGTAAGCTAACCCGTATTCATAACGCACTAAACCTTTTTATCGCGTTAAACGCCTTTTCTCGACGAGAAAAGCACAATTTCATCAAAAACAAACAAAACAAGAAAAATGAATCTATTCAACAAGTCTGCAACACGTCCTTAAGAGTTACGTGATTTCACCCAATGTCAATATGTAATTTCTCCAGTTCTGATCATTTTTTAGGTTGTTGGTAGCTTGGTCAATGCCAAAACACAGTGAGATCTTTTTATGGCTTTAAACGCGTTTTCTCCTCGAGAGAAACATGATTTCACTAAAAACGTTATAGTTTAAACATGCCTGTTTGTACATGTATGCAAACACTCAGAGCCTTAAGATAGGGGTTTCACCAATGTGTTTTTTGGTGAGAAACCTTCTATTTCAAGGTTCTGTGCGTTTTCAGACAAGTACAATATGTATTTATAGTGTTTCTCATGAAATCCCTCCTTTTAATGCATTTTCTCACAGAAAACGAGTCTCTCGCCATGGGAACATGGCTTTTTTGAAAAAGCATATTCTGGTCGAGAAATCGTATTTTAAGCAATAAAAACGACTCCCGGCCTTATTTAGTTCACATTTGTACTTTTGGTAAGCTAGCCCGTATTCATAACGCACTAAACCTTTTTATTGCGTTAAACGCCTTTTCTCGACGAGAAAAGCACAATTTCATCAAAAACAAACAAAACAAGAAAAATGAATCTATTCAACAAGTCTGCAACACGTCCTTAAGAGTTACGTGATTTCACCCAATGTCAATATGTAATTTCTCCAGTTCTGATCATTTTTTAGGTTTTTGGTAGCTTGGTCAATGCCAAAACACAGTGAGATCTTTTTATGGCTTTAAACGCGTTTTCTCCTCGAGAGAAACATGATTTCACTAAAAACGTTATAGTTTAAACATGCCTGTTTGTACATGTATGCAAACACTCAGAGCCTTAAGATAGGGGTTTCACCAATGTGTTTTTTGGTGAGAAACCTTCTATTTCAAGGTTCTGTGCGTTTTCAGACAAGTACAATATGCATTTATAGTGTTTCTCATGAAATCCCTCCTTTTAATGCATTTTCTCACAGAAAACGAGTCTCTCGCCACATGGGAACATGGCTTTTTTGAAAAAGCATATTCTGGTCGAGAAATCGTGTTTTAAGCAATAAAAACGACTCCCGGCCTTATTTGGTTCACATTTGTACTTTTGGTAAGCCAGCCCGTATTCATAACGCACTAAACCTTTTTATCGCGTTAAACGCCTTTTCTCGACGAGAAAAGCACAATTTCATCAAAAACAAACAAAACAAGAAAAATGAATCTATTCAACAAGTCTGCAACACGTCCTTAAGAGTTAAATGATTTCACCCAATGTCAATGTGTAATTTCTCCAGTTCTGATCATTTTTTAGGTTTGTTGGTAGCTTGGTCAATGCCAAAACACAGTGAGATCTTTTTATGGCTTTAAACGCGTTTTCTCCTCGAGAGAAACATGATTTCACTAAAAACGTTATAGTTTAACCATGCCTGTTGTACATGTGTGCAAACACTCAGAGCCTTAAGATAGGGGTTTCACCAATGTGTTTTTTGGTGAGAAACCTTCTATTTCAAGGTTCTGTGCGTTTTCAGACAAGTACAATATGTATGTATAGTGTTTCTCATGAAATCCCTCCTTTTAATGCATTTTCTCACAGAAAACGAGTCTCTCGCCATGGGAACATGGCTTTTTTGAAAAAGCATATTCTCGTCGAGAAATCGTGTTTTAAACAATAAAAACGACTCCCGGCCTTATTTAGTTCACATTTGTACTTTTGGTAAGCTAACCCGTATTCATAACGCACTAAACCTTTTTATCGCGTTAAACGCCTTTTCTCGACGAGAAAAGCACAATTTCATCAAAAACAAACCAAACAAGAAAAATGAATCTATTCAACAAGTCTGCAACACGTCCTTAAGAGTTACGTGATTTCACCCAATGTCAATATGTAATTTCTCCAGTTCTGATCATTTTTTAGGTTGTTGGTAGCTTGGTCAATGCCAAAACACAGTGAGATCTTTTTATGGCTTTAAACGCGTTTTCTCCTCGAGAGAAACATGATTTCACTAAAAACGTTATAGTTTAAACATGCCTGTTTGTACATGTATGCAAACACTCAGAGCCTTAAGATAGGGGTTTCACCAATGTGTTTTTTGGTGAGAAACCTTCTATTTCAAGGTTCTGTGCGTTTTCAGACAAGTACAATATGTATTTATAGTGTTTCTCATGAAATCCCTCCTTTTAATGCATTTTCTCACAGAAAACGAGTCTCTCGCCATGGGAACATGGCTTTTTTGAAAAAGCATATTCTGGTCGAGAAATCGTATTTTAAGCAATAAAAACGACTCCCGGCCTTATTTAGTTCACATTTGTACTTTTGGTAAGCTAGCCCGTATTCATAACGCACTAAACCTTTTTATTGCGTTAAACGCCTTTTCTCGACGAGAAAAGCACAATTTCATCAAAAACAAACAAAACAAGAAAAATGAATCTATTCAACAAGTCTGCAACACGTCCTTAAGAGTTACGTGATTTCACCCAATGTCAATATGTAATTTCTCCAGTTCTGATCATTTTTTAGGTTTTTGGTAGCTTGGTCAATGCCAAAACACAGTGAGATCTTTTTATGGCTTTAAACGCGTTTTCTCCTCGAGAGAAACATGATTTCACTAAAAACGTTATAGTTTAAACATGCCTGTTTGTACATGTATGCAAACACTCAGAGCCTTAAGATAGGGGTTTCACCAATGTGTTTTTTGGTGAGAAACCTTCTATTTCAAGGTTCTGTGCGTTTTCAGACAAGTACAATATGTATTTATAGTGTTTCTCATGAAATCCCTCCTTTTAATGCATTTTCTCACAGAAAACGAGTCTCTCGCCACATGGGAACATGGCTTTTTTGAAAAAGCATATTCTGGTCGAGAAATCGTGTTTTAAGCAATAAAAACGACTCCCGGCCTTATTTGGTTCACATTTGTACTTTTGGTAAGCCAGCCCGTATTCATAACGCACTAAACCTTTTTATCGCGTTAAACGCCTTTTCTCGACGAGAAAAGCACAATTTCATCAAAAACAAACAAAACAAGAAAAATGAATCTATTCAACAAGTCTGCAACACGTCCTTAAGAGTTAAATGATTTCACCCAATGTCAATGTGTAATTTCTCCAGTTCTGATCATTTTTTAGGTTTGTTGGTAGCTTGGTCAATGCCAAAACACAGTGAGATCTTTTTATGGCTTTAAACGCGTTTTCTCCTCGAGAGAAACATGATTTCACTAAAAACGTTATAGTTTAACCATGCCTGTTGTACATGTGTGCAAACACTCAGAGCCTTAAGATAGGGGTTTCACCAATGTGTTTTTTGGTGAGAAACCTTCTATTTCAAGGTTCTGTGCGTTTTCAGACAAGTACAATATGTATGTATAGTGTTTCTCATGAAATCCCTCCTTTTAATGCATTTTCTCACAGAAAACGAGTCTCGCCATGGGAACATGGCTTTTTTGAAAAAGCATATTCTGGTCGAGAAATCGTGTTTTAAGCAATAAAAACGACTCCCGGCCTTATTTAGTTCACATTTGTACTTTTGGTAAGCTAGCCCGTATTCATAACGCACTAAACCTTTTTATTGCGTTAAACGCCTTTTCTCGACGAGAAAAGCACAATTTCATCAAAAACAAACAAAACAAGAAAAATGAATCTATTCAACAAGTCTGCAACACGTCCTTAAGAGTTACATGATTTCACCCAATGTCAATGTGTAATTTCTCCAGTTCTGATCATTTTTTAGGTTTGTTGGTAGCTTGGTCAATGCCAAAACACAGTGAGATCTTTTTATGGCTTTAAACGCGTTTTCTCCTCGAGAGAAACATGATTTCACTAAAAACGTTATAGTTTAACCATGCCTGTTGTACATGTGTGCAAACACTCAGAGCCTTAAGATAGGGGTTTCACCAATGTGTTTTTTGGTGAGAAACCTTCTATTTCAAGGTTCTGTGCGTTTTCAGACAAGTACAATATGTATTTATAGTGTTTCTCATGAAATCCCTCCTTTTAATGCATTTTCTCACAGAAAACGAGTCTCTCGCCACATGGGAACATGGCTTTTTTGAAAAAGCATATTCTGGTCGAGAAATCGTGTTTTAAGCAATAAAAACGACTCCCGGTCTTATTTGGTTCACATTTGTACTTTTGGTAAGCCAGCCCGTATTCATAACGCACTAAACCTTTTTATCGCGTTAAACGCCTTTTCTCGACGAGAAAAGCACAATTTCATCAAAAACAAACAAAACAAGAAAAATGAATCCATTCAACAAGTCTGCAACACGTCCTTAAGAGTTACATGATTTCACCCAATGTCAATGTGTAATTTCTCCAGTTCTGATCATTTTTTAGGTTTGTTGGTAGCTTGGTCAATGCCAAAACACAGTGAGATCTTTTTATGGCTTTAAACGCGTTTTCTCCTCGAGAGAAACATGATTTCACTAAAAACGTTATAGTTTAACCATGCCTGTTGTACATGTGTGCAAACACTCAGAGCCTTAAGATAGGGGTTTCCCCAATGTGTTTTTTGGTGAAAAACCTTCTATTTCAAGGTTCTGTGCGTTTTCCGACAAGTACAATATGTATTTATAGTGTTTCTGATGAAATCCCTCCTTTTAATGCATTTTCTCACAGAAAACGAGTCTCTCGCCATGGGAACATGGCTTTTTTGAAAAAGCATATTCTGGTCGAGAAATCGTGTTTTAAGCAATAAAAACGACTCCCGGCCTTATTTAGTTCACATTTGTACTTTTGGTAAGCTAGCCCGTATTCATAACGCACTAAACCTTTTTATGGCGTTAAACGCCTTTTCTCGACGAGAAAAGCACAATTTCATCAAAAACAAACAAAACAAGAAAAATGAATCTATTCAACAAGTCTGCAACACGTCCTTAAGAGTTACATGATTTCACCCAATGTCAATGTGTAATTTCTCCAGTTCTGATCATTTTTTAGGTTTGTTGGTAGCTTGGTCAATGCCAAAACACAGTGAGATCTTTTTATGGCTTTAAACGCGTTTTCTCCTCGAGAGAAACATGATTTCACTAAAAACGTTATAGTTTAAACATGCCTGTTTGTACATGTATGCAAACACTCAGAGCCTTAAGATAGGGGTTTCACCAATGTGTTTTTTGGTGAGAAACCTTCTATTTCAAGGTTCTGTGCGTTTTCAGACAAGTACAATATGTATGTATAGTGTTTCTCATGAAATCCCTCCTTTTAATGCATTTTCTCACAGAAAACGAGTCTCTCGCCACATGGGAACATGGCTTTTTTGAAAAAGCATATTCTGGTCGAGAAATCGTGTTTTAAGCAATAAAAACGACTCCCGGCCTTATTTGGTTCACATTTGTACTTTTGGTAAGCCAGCCCGTATTCATAACGCACTAAACCTTTTTATCGCGTTAAACGCCTTTTCTCGACGAGAAAAGCACAATTTCATCAAAAACAAACAAAACAAGAAAAATGAATCTATTCAACAAGTCTGCAACACGTCCTTAAGAGTTACATGATTTCACCCAATGTCAATGTGTAATTTCTCCAGTTCTGATCATTTTTTAGGTTTGTTGG